>NW_009211276.1:48616-64596 GCF_000690835.1 Fulmarus glacialis
GCTGCGGACAGGATTATCATGGAGGCTTTCCCAAACCTACTACACTTTAAGCATCCAACCTATTGTTTTAAGAAGCTTTTCACAGAAAGCTGTATTTTCTCTCTCTTACCACAGTAAG
Source organism: Fulmarus glacialis (assembly GCF_000690835.1). Classification (NCBI taxonomy): domain Eukaryota; kingdom Metazoa; phylum Chordata; class Aves; order Procellariiformes; family Procellariidae; genus Fulmarus; species Fulmarus glacialis. The sequence goes on from NW_009211276.1 coordinate 48,735, forward strand.
GCAGAAAGGCAAAGGAGAACAAAAGCAAGTAATCTGAATAAGTAAACAGAAATTGCTGGGAGATTAATCATTTTTTATTCAAGTTAACTTCAAACCCATTTGTTAAATGCATCTATTACTGCAGTGCGATGCACCTGCATTTTGAAATGGTCTTTTTAGCACCAGCCTCCACTGCCTAGTAATGTGAGTGATGGCAATTCTTATTCAACTTAAGACATTAGAAGCTCGCTGTACAGCTATTGACATTTATGTAGTTTCCAGAATTCTTGAAGATTTTCCTAGCAGTAAAAAAGGTTGCTTGTCTTACATTAACCTCTTAATAATAAAAGAGTCTGATTTAAAGCAATCAGATCTGGCAATCAGTGAATTCTGAGAACAAAGCCTATATGCTTTCAGACAGTGTTAAAGACTACTACCATACTGAAAATGAGCATACTGTAAGACTCCTGTACTCCCTTTACATACACATTTGACAAAGATTAAAACAGCATCAGGTCTCCTACAAACATTTCTATACATTCATAATAAGTTTTTATAAAATACAGGAACAAAACATTTCAGTCATGGCCTAAATGCTATACATTCCTTCTGTTTTCTCAAACTGGTACCCATTTATATTCCTTCAATGTTTAAGTCATCTGCAAAAAGAGACATAAAATTTAAGAAAAACATCCTTCTGTTGCAACACTGGTTAAAACAATGCTGTGTTCTTCTATCTTCCTTTATCCAAATTCCTGTTGACAGTTGAAGAGGGTAAGGTTTACATATGAAGATGCCACAGCTTAAAAGAGCAATTTTTTCATCTCTTGAACTGCCTACACCTTACTGCTTCTTCATCCATACCAAAAGGCAACTGGCACTCTGATCTGTCGTCTCTGGCCAGGCAGGTACATAGGAAACCCGCCCCCGCACAGCTAGTATTATTATTACAGTAACTTTCACAACAGCTCACCAAGACTTCATGGAAGAGGCTCCCTGCTCCCTCCTAATAATCAATTCCTGTTCATCAACTCTATATCAGAAATCTCAGTAAATTCCTCTAACTTCCTGTTTCAGAGTGCAAAGAGAAGGTAGTATTTTATCAGAGTCAAAGAAAAATTCTTGTATGCAAGGGTTGGAAGACATGCTTAAAACTCCATTATATTAAATACCACACGTAACCTAGCTGATAATACATTTGAAAGTAATTGGAATTTTCACGTGCAAAACAATAGTAATCTTTTGATACAAGGAGGAAGTGGAAACATCAGCGACAACTCTCTTGGTACCAGTCATTAAATCCTGTGCCTAAATATCTCAGACTGTTCGCATTCTTATTGCTGAGGGCTCATTAAAAAAAAAAAAATCACAGAAAAAAAAAAAATCTAAGATTTCTAGGGGCCTGAAACTAAACCTGTCAACAGGATGCACAAACAACTGAGCTACAGTTCAATTAAATGGATTTTTCAGCTCATTTCTTGTCATTTGGGATTTTGAGTCATGGGAAAATAGTTATGATAGATTTTTTTCCACATAGGACAAGAGAGGAATTGGTCGGAAGAGTTGGGCAGAGGAGATGGCATACTTTTAAAAACCAGCAAACAGCATTTAATTTTTGCTATCCCCTAGATTGTCAGGGATGATTTCACAGAAAACTGCATGAATGCTGTAGACATCATGACCATAACTCTAATGAAGTATCAGAAAAGGGCAGAAAGGGTAAAAAGACTTGCACATGTTTTGCAGTGCTATTCTTCCATTCATTTTTTCCACACCAATCAATTGCTGTCCTTTTCAACACACTAAGCTAGTTCAAACATCCCATTCACTTACTACTCAATAGAAATAACATACTCCATAGTTCACTACCATTGATCTGTTGTAGATTAAATTAACAGTAATCATGCAATTAATGGAAAAACTGATATATTAACACTGGAGCAGAGAGCAATGATGGCTTCCAACTGGACCTTTGAAATAATCCAACAGTTCTAGGAAGTAGGATAATTTGTTGTAGGATTAGTGTGCCTTCGCTGGCCTTGAGAGCCAGCAGTGCAGTCTTATATGAGAGATGCTTTACAAGTAGTAGAGAGCTTTGTTTACATCAATAATTTACTTCTACCATATTACAGTATGAGATGCTTTCAGGTCACGTTTGAAACAAAAAGCACCCAAGTTTGCCATTCCGAGAACTAAGCCAAGAGCAGCAAGTTGCTTTTGCGTAAATCTGCTGAGTTCTCATTTTGATTTATCTGTTCTGCATGGAGATATGTAAAGCAGGGTATTCACTTCATATCTTTGATCTTCTCTCATCAGTGTTAATTACTCCCATGTGGCTGCAGAAACTAAATGATCATGACAGTGGTGGTAGCAGCTGTGGTCATGGCAGCAATCTCCTTTTCGTATTTTCCTCCTCTCCTTCCAGAAAGGAGCCAGGTAATGGGAGGGAAAAGCCCTTCACTCCCATTTCAAACAGAAGGTTGATGATCCCGTTCTAATTGCTTTTGTCCCCAGAGGATTCCACAGCAAGGACGGCTCCAGACCCTATCCTATAAAATTAAAAGCTCTACTGGGAAGGCAAAATGGGACACAATCCGCAGGGCCAGAGACTAAATGTGTGCAAAACAGAGGAGGTAGTGAATACATGCAAACAAATGGAAGCAGGGGGGAAAATGAGGGTAGCGGAATCAAAGAATTTTTGGTGGGTGTTGTTTGTTGTGTTGTTTTTATTAAAGAAAAGCAAGAACCCACAAATACAACAAAATGGGACACTGAGTACTCCTGACAGCACCCACCAGTTTCTGAAGAAATGCTGTGAGTTACTGCAGACTTCCAAAGCATATCCTATGCAGAGGCCTGATTAATTAATTAGAGATCAGTCACAGGCCATGTGGTTACTGTGAGCTTCCTTCTTAAGTTTCCTCCTCCATCTGTAGAAGTCTGGCTCAGCTGACAAAAAATCTGTAGTGTTTCGGAGTGTCAAATATTAGGCAAATGCAAAAGTCCCACTGAGTCCTGGGAGAGAGAAGGGGCTCCCTTGAGGAGGTTGTGTACTTTACAGGACAAGGTCTGCACAGCACCTGATTTTGTAGCCTCAGGTATGAACTGAGGTACCCCAGGGACAGCGGAGCACCCTCTCATTTCCCACTGACCGTGATCAGACTGGTTGGGGAACAAAGGCATCCCAATTACCTCTTGCCTTTACCTCACAACTCCAGGAACCTTTCAATCCATAATCCATCTTTTACCCACAAATGATACTATTAAATTTAATAACTCAAGTGAGAAATACAAAGTATTAAACATTTACACCTCAGGCAAAGAAAAGATGTAGATCACTTTATGGAAAGTAATTTGAAAAATAGGAGACGAGAAGGCCATTGGAAAGTATGTCTATTATGCTCAATTACAATCAATGGATGATTTCCACAAACTGAATTTATGATGAGTATCTAAGCATTACATGGATGGTTACTGTATTGCAGATGTTACTTCAGTTTCTTTGAAGCAATAAATTACTTCAGTTTTGGGAGGGGTTGTTGGGGGTGTGTTTTTTTTTTGTTTGGGGTTTTTGTTTTGGGTTTTCTTTATTTGTTTAAAGTTTAGTTTAGCTACAGAAGAGTATCCAGTCTTTACAGCTGCTATATGTTACTGGAAGCATACTTTAGCATTCAACAATATAATGTCTTCTACCACAGCAGGAAGTACCCAAGAGGAAGAAAGAAGCCTGTCCTCAAGTCTGACTAGACAGCATGGGGAACTGTAAGAACTCAACTGATTTCAGCTTAACTAAAGTGAATTACTTGTTGAAATGATTCACAGATTGTATAACACAGCAGTATCAGTTCTCTGCAACTGATCTCACTTTTGATCTCTATCTCAATTACTTAGTGTCCAAAGACTGAAAAATTAATGGAATTAGATTTTCTTTGTTTTCTTCGAGGATTTCTGGGTTTTTCAGCCTGATGCTAAAGGAATCCCATACCTACACTGCTCTGCAAATCTGTATTGACTAAAAAGCCTCATAAGGCTGAGGGCTCTCTACCAGCTATAATAAGGACAGGAATGCTGAGTATTACTTTTTTAATAATGCAGCAGGAAGGGCAGCAAGTACACTTTCTACCATATTTCCATTTTCTTTAATTGTTTATGTTACAGGCATATTTTAAAGTATCCTGCAGAATATAGTAATTAGGTGATATTTATGGATATTTTCCACATGGAACTTGCAGGGCTATACCAGATTTTTTTTCCCCCCTTTAAAACACTGAGTGAGGACTAAAAACATCAAGAAAGTTTTGCTTCCAGATATTTAACTGCAAGCAGAAGAAGTGAAACAATGACACCCAGTAGCAGAAAGATTTTATATAAGTATACATACACACAAAGAACAAAGTGGAATCAAAGTAGAAGTAAACACATTAATACACAGTTCACAGCTTACATATACTACAATATATTGAAATGTGTATGTACCCAATCTCTAAATGCTGAACTACCATTATTGGAATATTACTTCAGAAGTGATTATTCCCCAAACACTCTAGTTAGAAGGTGAAATAAATTTCAAGGATTTTATTCTACACCTCTAGGCTCATGACCAATAAAAAGTGGCAAAGCAGTTCATGTTAATGGATTCTTAATTAGTCTGGGATGCACAAAAGAAATTTAACATAAGAGTAACTTCTAATTCTAAACTTTAAAACACCAGAGAGCTTCTCAAACACAACTGCAGCAGTATCTGTTCTAGGGTCACAGTAAATATGAAAGCTGGAGATTGAAAGTTGTAACTGTGGAGTTCTTTCTTTTGCAGAAAAGGAAAACTTCAGAAAACAGAACACAGGCCCTGTTCCATAAGCCAAATGTAAAAATAAAAGCATTTCTTTTGCAAGTATTTGCAACAAATTAAATGATATTAAATCAGATTTATACAGGTATGTATTGATGTTTAAAAACATATAGAAAGATGAACTAAAAAACCCCTTAAGTTTGTCCAGAAAAAGGACCCACCCATAGTAAATGGTGAACAGTAGGTCCCATTACTGCCCCATAAGCCAGCCAAATACAAACACCAAATGTGTGAATATGACTGCAGCCACATGCTGCAGAGTAAACCAGAACTGACCTGCTTCTCATTGCCGCAGACCACTATCACATGCCGTGTTTCAGCCTGGGAGAGATGGAAGCATGTTCTCATACCTATTCATTTGATGACTTGCAGTCATCTGAGCGTGTTCTAATATAAGAATTTGAAAAAAAAAGTTTAAGATAGTATACAAGCATATCCATGACAAATTTTGGTACACCAAAACATCACACAAAAATAAGCCTCCTCCACAAACTGTACCATAGTCTTGAGAAGGGTACACGCTCTGCTACAAATCTGAACTGCAGCAATCTTTAACACTCTTGTGCTAAGAGATCTTCTATGGTAGCAAGCATGACCTTTTATATACCATGATCCCAGCTTTAGCCTCCATTATGACCAAAACAGAGTACTATTATACTTAGCTACACTGTCTTTGAGATCAGTGACTATTAATGACTAAGGGAGATCATCTTGGTTGGACACAGGGATCCAAGCTGATCAGTTTTGCTACATGCAGTCTAGCTGAGAGACATGGGAGAACGAAGCTACATTTTTTCTCTAGGAATGAGACAAGAAAGAACGTAAGTCAGCAAGATGCAGAACATTTTCTTGGTAAGCCTTACTGAGAGGAACTGACAAAGACTGAAAAACATTGTGCTGCTCTAAGAGCCAAGGGGAGAGCATAGCAGTCATGTGCAAGCTAACGTACTGCACCCGCATAGCTCAGGGTTGCATCTCCCTCTGCAACAGTAGATTTAAAAAAAAAAAAAAAAAAAAAGTCAGAGTGATGCTGGGCTTCAAATTAGACTGGCAACCTAGAGAAGCAAACAAAATTCATATGAAAGCCTTTAAAAAAGTCAGGGGGTACTAGTTTAATTAAAAGTGTTTTTTTTAAAAAACTAATTCAAACAATGCAACAGAATTATTTTTACTACTGTATTTTGCATAGCAGGAAATACCCTTTTCCCATATGTGCATTTTTCTTCCTTTATATCTACATAGCAAAAATGAAGATTTAGCATGTTGAATCAGTTAGAATGGTCTTCAAAGCAGGGGCAGAAACTAAGTCACAGGCGGATGTAATTAAGTCTTAACAATTTTGATGACTTTCAAACATGAATAAATTCAGCTCTCCCCCATGTTTAAATCACATGTGTACATTTTCGTGTTTAAGGCAGCCCAATCAAAGTTATGAAATCCAGTTTCAAACAAAGGTTTTATCTAGTATTTAAAGATGTTTTGGTAAATCCTCAGGACAGTTCAACCCTTATAATCCCAGCTAAACACAAATTTACTTATTGCTGGCAACCAAGAAAGCTTACTTTAAATGAGACTTTAGGCTGCTCATTGTATCCAGTGAAGCTGACTTGAAGCTAGCCATCCACACAAGAGCTCTAGAACTGTGATGCAGCCACTAGCAAGTTTAAAGGCTAAGGTCTAGCAAGTTTAAAGGCTAGGGTTCCACCTCTCAACTGTAATTTTACCAAGTCCATTTTGTACTAAAATTGGAAGCACCTTTTTCAGTTTACAAATCTGGAAGTGTTATATCAAGCATTAATGGAATTCATAAGGGCAGGCTGGGTGGGGAGATGGAGAAGAAAAAGTAAATTCTGCATACTTCATGAGAACTGAACTTGAAGGATTTCTGGGGGTATAACAGAAAGAGACAACTCAGAAGATTAAAACAGTAAAAACCCAGGGCAGAGCAAAACCGTGAAGAGGAACACAGAGAGCACAGAAAGTAGCAGAGACTGGTAGCCATAAACAACTTGATTTTTAAAAAATGCTTTAAACCAAATGTCATCACAAAATGCGGACTCTGGTGTTATTTAAGGAGAACTGATCATTTTTCTTCAGGCTGATATAACTTAAGTTGAAATTACTAGAGAGGAAACAATAGTCTCAATTCTCATTAACACCAGCGGGCTTTGAACAGCTGAAGAGCTACGGAGAGCAATGTTGAAAATTGCTCATGCAATTCTAAAGATAATTTCAAGCAAAGGTGTGGGCAGGTATTAAAAGCATTCTATAAAAAAAATTCAAAAGGCTGAAATGAAAAAAGGGACGTAATTCCTCTGAAATCTTTCTTTTAATAACTCAGAAACTTGTCCCCTACTGCTAGCTCAACATCCTATAAACAATCATCGTTTTAACTTCAAAGAAGTTATATCAACACATGACCATCAACAGTTATTATGTAACAAATAGTTACCAATCATGCTGTTTAATCACCATTCACCTGATAAAAACACGTGACATCAAGATGTTTACATCAGCATTAGTAGGAACAAGGGACCACCACCCCAACAATCCTCTTTCCTGTGAACTCTCGCAAGAGTTCAGATTTGTAAAATTAAGTTATATGCTTTCAAACAGACAGCTAAAAGCAGATTTGTCATATTTAAAATTATCATGGCCAGATCTCAAAATAAGAGATTGTGACAGTGGCTCAACAGTCTTCAGCACATAAGAAACATAACCAGAAAAAACACAGCTTTATAGCAGTAGCTTTTGAAACTGTATTTATTCCAAATATTTTTGTTAGTGTTATTAAAGCTCCCCAAAACTCAATTAAAGCAGTAAAACTATTTAACAAAACCCATACAATTCTAGGAAAGCGTAAGATATCAAATCAGATGTCCATATTGATTAACACTAATTATACACGTCATCTAGTCATGGATGCAAAATAGAACAATGCATTTCTTCCTTCTACAACCAATTTAACCTAGATCCTTCAATTTGGTTTGTGCTGTCAGACTTGCTAGAACTTCCCATAGACTAAAAAACATAACCTGAATGTGCTGAATGCACAATTAAAGTACAGAGAGATTTTAATATCTAGCGTTTTTACTGAAACCTTTCCATCTTAAAAAATTTCCAAGCTGCATCAAGTACAAATTCAGATATAAAAAACTGCCATAAAAGAAGTGAATGAATCAAATCTTAAGTTCCTATTTACCTAGGGAAACACTGAAATAATTTAACATGAGTTTCATGAACATCAAGCACATGCTAAGTACATCATCAGCTAATGCAGATAATATTGCCTTTCCTCTTCACAGAAATACCACATATCATTACAGCAAGTCTCCTAACTATAACTAATACCAAATTCAACACCATTTTTGCATCAGCAGCATATGAAAGATTCTTAGAGCACACAATCTGACGTTTTTAGTGTTCATTCTAGATGACATACACTTTACTATTTTGCTTCTTATTCATCTTCACAGTAGTGAAGTTCACAGTAGGGACCATAGACTAGAATAACAATTCTGCAAGCAAATGAGATCCAGATGACTTTCTCAAAATGTTTCACAGCGGTTTATAATACACTGCAAGATTTGGTTTTATCTGCATCATCACACACAGGGAAAAAAACCCAGCTACAGCTGCAATCATGGAAAACAAGGCCAATTCTTAAAAGAATTAACATGCTTTACATGGTATTTTTATACTCCTTTCCCCAGTATATAAATAATGGCAATACAGTCATATATTTTACTGCCAACAAGACAGTAGCATAAGTGTTATCATAAAAATGTTGGAATTACACCCAAGATACTACATCAACTGCTTATTCATTCCTAACAAAGAATTGACGATGACAGAGGCTAGTCCTCCAGCTCTTGCATAATTGGGAAAGGGAAAACATGCAAATACATATTGATGAGACTGTAATTTGTCTTAGAAGAAACTGAAAAGCCTATTTACTTAGAACAGTAGCTGAAGACTAGATAGTTTTCAAAAAGATTACTATAATGGAAGAAGTGGCTTTACGGAGGCTGATTGCACTCAAGAAGCTTTTACATGTCTAAAAAGAGAATTTTTTTAATGTCAGAAATGTACCTTCAAAACAAGCAGAAGTAGCTGGTAAGTGGAAAAAAATGACCACATCTAGTACAGCTCTGGTATATCTACTTGAATCCATGCAACAGCCATCTTACAAAAAAGGCTTTTTGCAGGGAACATAAAACAGAACTCCAGACCAGTAGTTTTCCAGGTCATTTACCTATGTTTCAAAGGTTGGAATTGCTGCTTTTCTCTCCCGTTCACTTGCATTTATGGTTCGTGTTCCATGTCAAAATTCAGCAGAGCCCTTAAGTGTACAAGTACTATTTAAGTATTATGCTGAATCATCTCTAAAAGCTGCAATTAGGGATGAAAGGACACGGGTACAATCCACAACTTGCATAACTAACCATAAAAACCAGACATCCTTAGATGTTGAGATCTCATGGAATACAATCAAGCCTGTAGGGAAGTAGAATTCAGTCTCAAAACATGAGTGCTTTTGTAGTCTACAAAATAAAATACTTTGTGAACCAAGCAAGGAGTAGGATGGGACAATGTGGAGAGAAGAGGCATGGAAAAGAAAAAAAAAAAAACAGTGAACAATGAGTTGCTGGAGTAGGTAAAAAATCCTGAAGAGAATTCTCTTACAATGGCAGCAATTGGGAAGCAGCAGGGATGAAAGAAAAGAGGTAGAACCAGTGACAATTTCTTACAGTCTTCTTTTGGTTTTGTTTGGGTTGTTTTGGTTTTTATTTTAAACACAAACCATCAAAGAAAGATTTTAAAAAAAAAAAAAAAAAAGACCTGATTTAAACTTATTGCCTTAGCTGTATATTAGGATGGCTATTTAATCATTGAGGTTTCAGTTGCACATTTCTGTAGTATTTATATTGTATTTTCCCCCTTAATATTTCTGTTACTCTAATATTCTAAGGCACCAAACAGAGGAGAGCCTTAGCATGCTGGGTACTGTACAAATAAGTAATGAGAGAAAGTTGTTACCCACAATACTTTACAATGTAAACGAAGGGTAAAGAAGAGAGAAGACATCATTCAGTAAGGTTCACACCAGCACAGGCTGAACCAGAAGCATTCAGGTCTGCTGATTTTTGGCCACATCTTATTTGAAGTACGAAGAACTCCACTTCTCTCCATCATCTACACTAATATTCTTCCTGCAAACCAGACACTTAAAATTGACCTGTTCTAGAAACATAGACAAAACTAGTATTCTCATCATCCTAATATTGAGCTGTTTTTACATTTTGCTTGAAATGAGAGCATTTTCATTATAATTGAATATTTACATGCATTTCAATATGCAAATGGTCCTACTAGACGTGCCTCACAGAGCTAGTCTGAATAACTATCACAAGACACCTATTGGTGGCAGTTAAATCAACCATAATACAAATCATGGAGAATGGTGGGACACAAGTGTTAGTTTAAAGTTTTAATTTTTATTTTGCTCTCAATTCAGCACAGAAGTTTTCTGTTTTAAGTTCCAGCTCAAATTCCATGGACATAGTGGGAAGCTCTAACAGGTTCTTGTGACACAACAGCCATTTACAGAAATTACAGAAAGCAATTCTAATGATCTCAAATTTTAAGACAAGCATAGAACCATAGAATAGTTTGGGTTGGAAGGGACCTTTAAACCAACCCCCCAACACGAACATTTCTTTTAAATGAAAAACATTAGTAAGCAAGTCAGAAAAAATAGGGCTGAATGATTTAGGATCCATTGTGCAGAACTAAATAGCAAGCTGCGATGTTTATGATTTCAAATTTTTCTTCTTAAATTTTGGAAGAAAGCCAATGAAAAGGCTAGAGAACTTCTTCAAAAACACGGTCAGCTTTCAAGCACCCATGGTAAGTTTTCCTGTTACAAAGCAATAATGGCAAGGGAGGTAGAGACAGGAATGATCACAGGCCTGGCTGAACAGCTACATCACTTCCAGCACCAGCATGGATCTGAGAAAGTTACTACCCACTTTGGCTATAAAGCTGAGCTACTTTTATGCAGAACCAGCTCAGGTATATTAAGACCATAATCCTTGAATTGTGACCGCAGTGGACTATATGCTGCAGAATCCCCCAGTTCTCATGTTCTATCTGAGCGCAGCCAAGGCTTGTCAACCCCAAGGCACACAAGTTTCAATACGGCTTTGTGCTGCATCCCCCAGTTCTGTGAATTCTAGGAAGGTTTATTCACCAGGGCACTGTGCCACATCCCTACTGGCCCTGTACACTTGCTGCACCCATGCAGAACCTGAGCACTGCAACAATGCTTGCTTGGTTTTAGGGTCATTTCAGGTCCTGCATGGCTAATGCGTAGCTGAGGTCAATAAATCCTGCTAAAACCAAGGCAACTATTGCAGAGTCACTGAAGTGTTCCTGTGCTATGTTCCTAGCATCACCTAGGTTCTTCCCTTCTTTGGGGTATACACATTTTACTCACTCCATTTAAAATAAATAGTTCCAGAAATATTTTCCAGTCTGGAGTCTTTACTTAAGGGAGAACAATACTATTTCAATGTAAGGTAAGTCCTGAAGGTGTCATCTTTCAGCTGAAGTCACAACTAATTAGCCCAAGCCATTTCACAGCCTGCCCTCAATGTCTAACAACTACTGCTGTTCACAGCAACCTCCTTGTTCTTATGAGCTGCAGAGCACGAATCTTCACATGGCCACGGGCTACAACACACTACCTGCCTGAAAAATCACGTGAAGGAAGACGTTTAAAGAGCAGACTAACACACTAATGAATTGTGGTTTTTTTTAAATTATTATTTATAAATGCTGTCAATAACTTCATCTGACATTGAGAAAATGTGTGTCTTCATTAAGACATGTCTGAGATTTGTATTAGAAGTGTCAGCTGGAAAGAGAAACTTAATATGGTTTAATTTTTCATATCCAACATCTAAAAAGTGTAAGAACTTTCTTTTTCAAGCTTTTCCTATGAGCTGTAGACATGAATACATGAAGGAATTAGTGTCCAAAGGGCCTAGACAGAATTAGGTTCCATTACTCCATATCTGTATAAGCATACCATAACATCTGCTCCAGATTTACACATCGGCAAAGCAAGAAGATGATTATGCAAATAATGAGAATGTAAGTAATACATATGCATTCAGGGAACTGCAGGGAAATATTTCTCCACTAACTTTTGCTCTTCCATTAAAACAGCCTACTTCAGGAATGTACTACCATGTAACAATAAAGCCACAAGCTTAAGTAGTACTGATTGTAACACAGTACATATATAAGCAGCTCAACAGTTAACCACAAAGAACCAACAAGTCTGGATTCCTGAAAGCATAGAGAGAATCAGCTTTGAGAGAAAAAAGGTGGATTTTCCACCGTAAGTTTCTGCTTCTTCCATAATTTCAAATACTTACATGAGGAACAATAAACAGTAACCATTTTTTAGATATTTTCCAAAGTATACAAAGCACTCTAGAATATTCTAAACTTCCACCAAGTCCCACGTTAATATTTTAAAGAAGGAGAAAGGACACCATGTACCCAGATTGCTAGACAGCTAATTCACAGAGAAATTTAAATAGTTGCAGTTAGATGATTTTCTTTGGAGAACCCCACATTTTAAAGTACCTACCACAAATCTATTTTTTACTTCAAAAAGAAAAGGAAAAAAACATCTTCCCTTTTTGTATGCTAGCTCAGTGTCTTCAACCTCAAATCAGAAAGAGCTCTGCATAAGAATTCAGGCACTGAATGCATGCGATGAACATGGGGTGCACAATTCTTCACCAGCATCCAGGCACCCGCCTTAGGATAAAAATAAATTGCTCCTTACAGTCCATCAAGTAAACTGGCTCGCACACTCGCTATCTTACACCAAAGCTTCCGCTAAAGCCTTCAGGCTTTAATGGAAGTTTATCAGGCTTGTCCTATACAGGCCATTTCAAAAATTCATTTTATTTTTGATCAGCCATTTAGTATTATATATTTTAAGGTGTCTCAGTCAGATGTCATTGTAACTGTACACCATGCATTTAATCAGGTTCCTAAATGCACAGATGAAATCTAGAAAAGCCCTTCACAATTTTTGCAAAAGTTATTTCTGCAGGTACCCATGGTTTATAGCTGTGTGTTGCCCAAACTGCTGAAACCTCTGAACGCTTCTAGCCCTAAACCTGACTGGCATTCAGGGACTAGGGAGAAGAACAGGTCTCCTCTCCCCTACCAAGGGCTTAGTCGAGCAAGCACTCTAACAATTTATAATTTCACTGATGAGACTGAATGAAAGAAAGCACACATGAAGCACGTACAACTTTCTGGCTCTGCCTGAGAAAGGATTTCCAAGTTTTATTCCCAAATATGAGTAATACAGAAAGCATAAAATCTTGGCATTCACATCAAAACCTAGGACTTTCCGCAGCTGCCTCTGCAAAAGACAGGCTCAGCAGAGCCGCTCGAGCTGAAACACTCGCTCACAAGTAGAAGCTCACAGGTCTTTTTCCACAGAAAATCTGATCCTGAATTAATGTCATTTTTGATCAGCAAGAGGCCAAATTTAATGACACTCTAGACAGGCTACAAAGTCCAAATCCTATTCTGGGTGAATAGAAGAGTACAGAATTTAACGGGTTTTTAAATTGGGGGTGGAGGGTGGGTGAGTTCCTTCTCTTGGTGTTTGAAGTCTTACACACATTTCACTAGAAAGAGACACTCACATAACTGCAGTCTATTTGGGAAGGGCTGGGTAAGAGTTTGGAGATGTTTACATCTATACCAGATTGAGTATATGGTCACAAATATTTCACAAGTGTTCAAGGTCTCTCTAAAATTACTACTTACTAAGTCACATTAAACAATTTTTTTCATACAAGTTGAAAAAGCTAGATGAGGAACACTGAGCACACTGAGTTTAAAATCCATATACGTACCAACAGGCTCAATACTCAGATTTCACTGTCCCTTAATTCTGAGTTGTCTGGTCTGCACAGCAAGGTGTCCTGAAAAGCCCCAAAAGAAAATCTACCATGTAGAATTTGTCAAACAGTGTTTTAACATACCAAAGCCAAAGCTAGTCGCTTATTTTGGGTTTTTTTCCAAGTAATTTGACAGTAGCTTTTCTGAGACAAACCCCTTATTGCCCTGGATGTCCGTGGTGAGCTGCTGGCAGCGGGGGCTGCGGGGCGGCCTCTGTGAGGAGAGGCCGGGGCTGCCCCGTGCCGGACACAGCCGGTTCCAGCCGGCTCCAACCCACCCACCGCAGGGCACGGCTAAGATGGTGGTGGTGCCTCAGGGAAACAGATTTAAGAAAGGGCAAAAATGCCTGACAGAAGAGGGAACAAAAAGGAGTGAGAAACAGCCCTGCAGACAGCCAGGTCAGTGAAGGAGCGGTGCTGGAGTGGAGATTCCCCTGCAGCCCATGCAGAAGACCATGGCAATGCAGGTTGTCCCCCTGCAGCCCACGGAGGACTCCACACTGGAGCAGGTGGAGATGTCCTGAAGGAAGCTGCGGACCATGGAGACCCTACACAGCAGCAGGTTTTCTGTGGCCTGTGGGAAGGACCCACACTGGAGCAGTTCATGAAGGACTGTACCCCATGGGGGACCCACACTGGAGCAGAGGAAAAAGTGTAAGGAGGAAGGAGCAGCAGAGAGGAGCTGTTACGGACTGACCACAGCCCCCCAGTTCCCCACTCCCCTGCGCTGCTTGACCAAGTAGAGGAGTTGAGAATGAAGCTGAGCTCGGGAAGAAGAGGGATGGCTGGCAGGAGGTGGTTCAGCTTTTGTCTTTGTTTCTTACCATCCTACTCTATTTTTAATTGGCAATAAATTAATTTTCTCCAAGTCAAGCCTGTTTGGCCTGCGACAAGTTCACTTGCTAAGTGAACTCTGTCTTTATCTCCATCCACAGGCTTCTCTGTCTTACTTTCTCCCCCTGTCCTGCTGAGGGATGGGGAGTGAGATCTGCTGGGTGGGCATCTGGTAGCCAGCCAAGGTTAACCCACTGTGCCAATATATGTGCTTATCCTTAGTACCAGTTTTCTTGAATCGTAATCCTTCTATGACCCACCTGAACTGGTTATTAGCTGCTTCCATCTGCTATATAAATAGAACAACTAATATTTTGTTAATATTTTCCCACTGCAGAGAATAACAGAGTAGCAATTTTTAATTGTAATGGACCTCTAATTTTTAAATAATGCGATAGAAAGCATTATTCAGGGTTATAGGCTACATTTTTACTTCATGTAAATGACTCAAAGCAACCATCATTTAACTTTTTATAGAACTTATATGTATGCCTAATATACTTGGAAGAGCCACTTACTTTAAATCTATCTTTTCTTGAATTCCTTCTCCATTACGGAAATTATATTGAACAGTCAGTTTAGACAAGTTAGCCATGCCTAAATATTCATTTAACTCCTTCTAGCTCAAACTGGTACAGAACTTTATGATAAGCACCAAATATTTTATTTCACACACACAAGTCTAGTCAGAGACCCATTTAATCTCTATAATTACCATTTTTATTGTCTCAGAATCCTTTACACCAAGACTTCAACTTTCCGGATGTCCGCTGGAAATACAACATGGCAGAGAGGAAACAGTCGAGGAGGTTCCTGGAGTGTGTGGAAGATAACTTCCTGACGCAGCTGGTAAGTGAGCCTACCAGGGGAGGTGCCTCGCTTAACCTGCTGTTCACAAACAGAGAAGAACTGGTGGGAGATGTGGTGGTAGAGGCCTGCTTGGGCTTAGCAACCATGAAATGATAGAATTCTCGATACTTGGTGAAGTAAGGAGGGGGGCGAGCAAAACCACTAACATGGACTTCCGGAGGGCGGACTTTGGCCTGCTCAGGACACTGGTTGAGAGGGTCCCCTGGGAGACAGTCCCAAAGGGCAAAGGGCTTCAGGAAGGCTGGATGTTCTTCAAGAAGGAGGTCTTAAAGGCGCAGGAGCGGGCTGTCTCCAAGTCTGAAGAACGGGCAGGGAAGACGACCGGCCT
>NW_009211277.1:0-15534 GCF_000690835.1 Fulmarus glacialis
AAGTGCAGGACCCGATACTTGGCCTTGTTGAATCTCAGCCCATCGATCCAGCCTGTCCAGGTCCCTCGGTAGAGCCTTCCTACCCTCGAGCAGATCAACACTGCCGCCCAACTTAGTGTCGTCTGCAAACGTACTGAGGGAGCACTCGATCCCCTCATCCAGATCGTTGATAAAGATATTGAACAAGACCGGCCCCAAAACTGAGCCCTGGGGAACACCGCTCATGACCGGCCGCCAACTGGATTTAACTCTGTTCACCACAACTCTCTGGGCTCGGCCGTCCAGCCAGTTTTTTACCCAGCAAAGAGTGTACCTGTCTAAACCGTGAGCCGCCAGCTTCTCTAGGAGAATGCTGTGGGAGACAGTGTCAAAGGCTTTACTGAAGTCCAGGTAGACCACATCCACAGCCTTTCCCGCATCCACTACTACCATTATCCATTACTACTGGGGAAAAACCTACTTGCATCAGCTTGAAATTGAGTTTAGATTATTACAGAAATTTTGCCTTTCTTTGTATTTGGGATAGTTTTCATTATTATTGTAGCATTGTACATGATACGTATACATTAAGATCATTTAAAAATTAAATTAAGTTAACCATAAAATTTGTTCTGAACATGTATAAGATTCTTGGTTTCCAACAGAGAAATAAGAGAAGTTGAAGGTTTATACACAATTGGGTGAAAATTTTTGTCAGAACTCTTTCACTGAAAATCCTAGATTTAAGTAGTGCAGTTTACTTCTCCTTAATAAATTCTTCAGAATTGGAAGGAAAATGTTTCACTTTGGCTTTTAAAAATGAACTTTTCAGGTTTTTGCTTTTAAACTGTTTAGAATTTCACTCTCTCAAAATTATTGAAGAAAAGTAGTACACTTTCTGTTGGATCATTTTAAGTGTTTTTTAAACCTGAACACACTTCTTTTAATGAGATGGATGTAAAAACTTTTTAGTCAAATAGGATTTTTATTTGATTTTATGTAACAAAAACATCACTGATCTGCAGAGGTCTACTTTAAAATAATACTTTAAATTAATTGTCAGAACTGAGTAGCAAATTTTACTATGTGGGATAAATTAGTGCAACAAATTCAGACGCATTCAGGAAGAACAACCACTAATTGAAATACCATAGAGCTGCCATTCAAAGCCCAGACTTGCATGCAATAAGAAATTTGAATATTTTAATTCAAAGGATTATATTCTTGTAATTAAGACAATTACATTGGAGCAATCATAATGACTTTGAAAGAACGGAGACCCGTATTGGTTTTCTTTTAACTTGCTTTCTTTACACTATTAGAAAAAGACAAATAATTTATTTAGATAAAAACACAGATGTGTTTAAGAATAGATCACAAAAATTTTGGTGAACAGATAAATTCATTAAAATATGTTTCAAAATTAGGTAATATTGAAAAATAGAATGTATCGTTATAACAAAATGTACGTACCATTACTGTAGTTACACTTTCATAAATTACTTTTTAAGAAGTGTCTTAACATTCAGATATAATTGAAAATGTAGGCTTATCCAAGTTATCTATTTTATCAACTGCAGGTTTCTATTTTGCAATTTATACTCAAAATTCATCTGACTTTTGTAATTGGTAGCTTTTAAAAAATAACACTACATAGAAGAAAGTGGTATCAGTAGGATGAATATAGGCCCTCTTAAAAAAAAAAGGGGGGGGGGGGAAGGGACACAAAGAATTGGTACTTTTCAATAAGGAATAGAAAGCTAATTTTTTGCTCTGAGATCAAAGTTCAGCCTTCATCTACCTCATGTCAGAATGTGTAAAATGACTGGTTATTGAACCAGAACTTAGTTTGTTACCAAGTGAAATCAATTAAAAAAAAAAAAAAAAAAATTCCTATTCCTTACTTTTAAAGGTTTCAGTCCTTTTGTAGGATATCCTACAAAACACTATCATGAGAGAACCTGAACATCCACAAGTTCCTGTTAATTGCTTGAAAGTTCAGTGTGATTGACTTATTGAAGGCTCTAGTCTTTCTATTTAAGTATGAGTCACAGGCCTTTGTGCTGCAAGCCTTTACTTATGGAAATTGTTAGGACAATGTATATGATTTAACATACTTTTCTTTAGTATAAAATTATGTTAATAAACCTGACGGCTGTTTCTATTTTCTGCTGTATTAAAAAGAAAGTTGGATCTTTAAGTCAAATATTGCAAAGCCAGCTTCATTAATTTCACTGGTGCAGAGTGAAGACAAAAATTATGTTTGCAAACATGGGAGATACAAAGATTATGTTTGCAAACCTTGTAACTATTGAAAGGATAGACTTGGTTTCATTTTGAAATAATCTGTTTTCTTGTGCTCTTAAAGGTTCTAAAAATCAGAAACATGTCTTAAGACCAGAGTCTCTTGAAGGAACAGATGAAGAGGATCCAGTTACAGCACTGGAGTGGGACCCTTTGTCAACTGACTACCTTCTTGTTGCTAATTTACATAATGGTATTCGACTAGTTGATTCTGAATCTCTGTCCTGTATCACAACTTTTAATTTTCCCAGTGCAGCAGCATCTGTTCAGTGTTTAGCCTGGGTTTCTAGTGCACCTGGAATGTTTATAACTGGAGGTAAGCCCTTTTTTTTCTGATTTATACAAAGGTAATAAATATAGGACTGAGTCTTCAAAATTGATACTTCAAGTTTGATCTTTCTGTTTCTTAACATTTCTACAAATAAAAGTATACATGCATTCTACAAAAAAAATGCATAAAACTGTAGAAAAGAGAAAACTACACTGAGCAGTTTTTACTTATTTTATATTTTCTGGGTACATAAACAAGTGACTTTAGACTTTTTTTTATACTAAATAGTGTTTTCCTCATGCACACTTTAGCAACAAATATGAGAGTTACTTTGGGAATATGAATAAAAATGCGTTGTACTAGTGGATGTCACTTCTTGCTCCCCTGCTTTTCTTTCTCTATTTTTAGAAGGATTTAAAAAAAAAAAAAATTATTTCCTGCCTCTTTTCTACACTATAGACGTTAGTGCTCAGGTTGAAGAACTAATGAATAAGGAAAGTGAGACTGTGAGAATATTTTATAACTAGAGAGGTTCCATAGGGTTTATTTACTGAAGTTTAAATAACTAATGCTAATAATTATTGTTGTTAACAGTGATATTACCATGGCAATGGCAGTGCCTGCTTATAAAATTCTTCTTTGGATTCTAAGTTTAGTTCATAGTTGTATTTTTGCTTAAATCAGTCCTTAACCTCATACCTCTGTGTACAGAAAAAGAAAATAATAAATTAAAAAAAAAAGTTTTTGTATGTTGGTTTTTTTATTTTTTTAAAACCTCAGATTCTCAAGTTGGTGTGTTACGTATTTGGAATGTTTCACGAACAACACCTATAGATAATTTTAAATTGAAGAAAACTGGTTTCCATGGTTTACATGTGCTAAGTTCTCCTCCAAAGAAAAAGTGTAAGTGTAATCCTTATTGTTATTCATTGCAATGGCTGCAAGTTAAGAAAATCTTGTTTGTGAATCTTATATCTGAGTCGATCTCTGTAAGTTCGTGTTGGCTCTGTAGTTCTTTAATTAAATAAAGTACCCTCCGGTGCCAGTGGACTAGACAAACGTGTAAAGCATCAAACACTTTATAAGTAGTGGGCCAGGCCTCATACAGGAATTCTCCATTTCTTTTTTTTTTAATCTCATTGGAATACAAAGCATTTTACTCTTTATAATTGTTGATTATTAAATGAAAAAATTAAAATTAATCTTATCTGTTTATATCTTTTGCTTTATTTTGTTAAGCATGTTCATCACAGTATCCTACTAAAAATCACCATACATCATCAACAAGTGAGGCTGTTCCTCCTCCAACTTTTACCCAAAACCAAGCATTTTCTCTTCCTCCTGGTCATGCTGTCTGTTGCTTCATGGA
The DNA here is from genome assembly GCF_000690835.1 of Fulmarus glacialis. NCBI lineage: Eukaryota > Metazoa > Chordata > Aves > Procellariiformes > Procellariidae > Fulmarus > Fulmarus glacialis. The sequence goes on from NW_009211277.1 coordinate 3,924, forward strand.
TGGTGGAGTGGGGCTTTATGACATGGGAGCCAAAAAGTGGGATTTCCTTAGAGATTTGGTACGTTTCATCTTTGGAATGAGTGTTTATTTGGCTTATACACTTTCTTCTAACAGCAAAAAACGGAGAATGAAGTCTTTGCAGCACTGTAAAACAGTTTCTATCATTAAAAAGAGTCAAATTTCTAGGAAACAAAATTACAGTTCTCAAGTTGAAAGTAATTCTTTATTGCAAAAGGCTGAATCTCGTTGGAAGTATTCTGGCAGTTTTCATCCAGAAATAAAGATTTAAGGGCTTGAGGTTTTTTTAACTGAAATTTTAATTTGATGGCCTTCTCAGAAATATTATGTGGAGGGTTTTTTATAATCCAGAATAAAAGTTCCAGTCAAATCAGAGAGAAAATATATGCAACTCGGATGGTGAGGTCACTCAGTTTAAGATGACAAAGACCGAATTATTAAATCTTCTTTGAAGCAGAATTTCAAAACTGGGTTTATCACGTATTAGGTGAGCCTCTCCTTCACTGGGCTTTTGGTTATTCTTGAGGATTTTTCTCTTTTCCTCTTTTCCCGTTCCCCTTTCTTTGAAAAACTTGACTAATTTTCAGTTGTATTCCCACACATGTTTGAATAGAGGCTGCTGGTTGGTGTTCTCTTTCCATTTTTAATGGTTTTGGTCCTGTAAAGCAATTGAGGCTTAAAAAAGTTCTTACATATTATCTGTTTCTCATGTATGTGTCAAGTTAAATTCTACAAATGCATGTCTTAGAAAACAAGCAATTGACATGAAATTTCTAATGGATTGAAGTTTATACTGCAAGAGAACATAGACTGTATTTAGGACATAGAAAACTCAGTGGAATACTAGAAAACTTGTAGAACATGATCAACATAAAAAGCTTTATTTTTTCAGTCAGATACTTTTTACCTAAAGAGCAAAATTATTTCTGTTTTAAAAAATTAATTTTTCTTGGTTGTTTTTTTTTTTAGCTTAACTTTTTTCAATTCTGTTTTTTAGCAACTCAGTTCCAATGGAAAATGCTAACAAGTCCGTAGCATTGCATCACCCTGTTTCAGGGCAAAATTTTTCTGTCTTTAATAACGATCTATGAAAAGGAGGAATGTTATGGTCCAAGCTATTTTATGCCTTTTAATTTTGACTGATAAGCCAGTTCTTTTGGAACTCATAGTTGATCTGACAGGTTATAATATAATGTATTTTAGAGTTTGATCTAGAGTTGGACTTCTGAAAAAAATCAAATGTAATAAAAATGGATTAAATATTTGTTTCATTTAAGGGACATGTTGAGACCATCTTTGATTGCAAATTCAAACCTGATAACCCTGATCTTCTTGCTACAGCTTCATTTGATGGCACAATAAAAGTTTGGGACATAAATACTTTAACAGCGGTTTACACATCTCCTGGTAATGAGGGGGTTATTTATTCCCTTTCTTGGGCTCCAGGTAAGAATATTTTGCTTTAGGTCTAAATGTTCTTTGAATTAGCATTGACTAGCAGCAATCTGTGTTGTAAAAGTATTAGGTTTAGATAGAAGGGTATCTTATAACTGAACTATTATCTGTGAAACCTGTAGAATTCAATGCTTCAGACCTTGTTGAGGCTTACCCTTGTGAGGAATGATCTCAGTATTTCGTACTGAGTCAGAATGGAGGGAGGAAAATTTCCAGAGCCTTTCTAGCATTACATTATGCAGATGATGAAAAGGCTTTCTTTGAATGGGAAGCAGCTGATTAAAGGAATTCAGATTCTATTTTGTGCTGGAAAAGTGGAACTTAAGTGTTTAGTTCTTTCTCCTCCTTCTTTATGTAGGATTCTAATCACTGAAAAGCTCTGCTTTTACTTTATTAGAATAGGGAATATCTTTTCTGCAAAGCATCTACTTTTTCTTAGAGAAGTGACTGAAGTCAGTCGGAAATTTTCTTCTTAAAACTTTCTGCAACCCACTTAGGTGAACTTGGGAGTACTTTTCTGATACTTACTAATGTCAATAGTCGATGATAGGTAGGCCTTCTTGTTGTGTTTTAATTCTTTGGACAGCAGATGCGTTATTTAAAAAGTCTAAATAATTCAGCTCACTGCCTGCTTTTCTCTCCTATGCTTTTAAACTTTAAGAAATAATAGTTGGCAGGAAAAAATACCATGATGGGAAACTTAATATAGTTTGTATATGTGAAATGAATTTGCACTTTTTTCATTTTGGAGAGTCTCTTGCACCTTGTTCCTCTTCACAGTTTGTCTTGCTATATGGAAATTATGGCAATATGAAATATGGTGTTTTCTTTTGTGTTATTTTGTTTTGAAATTTAAATTCAGTTTGTAGTAGTATCTCACATTGAGAGAACAGTTTGTTCACTGGGGGGGTGCTTTTCAAGTCTTGTATTCGGAATTTTTTTTTTTTAAAAGTGAATTTAAGCTAATTGGAAGCTTGTAGTTCAACCTCAGTTCCTCACCATCCTGTCCAAAAGTTCCTGTCCATCCCAGACAGAACTTTTCCTGCTTCTTTCACATCCCTTACTCCTAGAGAGTTCCTCTCCACCTTGTACTATCATTTATCTTCATTCTTAATATATAATCCAATGCATGCCACCATTTGTATTTGGTCTCAAAAGACCTTTGAACATAGTGATTACTCTTTTTTTTTCCCTTTTTTTTTTTCTATCATTCTCCTACCTGAATCTCTTTCCATCTTATATACGTACCTTTCTAGACTCCTCCTGCATAGACTGCCTTTTCCGCCTCTGAAGTGTGATATAAAATAACAGTCAAAACTTATATATAAAGTGCCATATAGCTATTTGGGAAAAGTATAGCTATATTCGGGTAGAGGGTCACTGTGGTGAGGAGAATTTGGTGGCTTTTGGTTTAGGCCTGAATTCAGTTTTCAGGTTCTCACTTGGAATGAAATCATATATTCAGATTTTCCACCCTGTAGAGTTTGGTTACAGATTCAAGTACATTCTTGATGGGCTTAGGTGCTGCAGTGGCACAAGATTAAGAAAACAAAGTACTGTTACATGTTCTGTCGCATTCTTCCTGATTTGTCTTAGTATTTAGGGAACTTTAAAAGAAAATGCTTTAGTTGCTACAACTTTAAGGTTGAAACATTTAGATTGTATCTCTTTTTCAGTTTGAGTCATATGCATCACGGACATTATTTTCTTGTCACCTTAACTGCAAGACTTTCAGCAGGCATTGAGCATACTTTTTGCAACAATACAATTTTTATTTTGCCCTTTCCTCAAAATAGGAATGTAGAAAAGCAGGTCAGGCTTTTGTTGAAATTGATATTTGTGACTTAGTATCAAATGCTGGTATTAAACTATGAAAAACTCTTGTTTACGTGCCATTGATGTCTTCTGTTTATATTACATTTATTGAATTTAAAGTTGAAACATATTAGTCAAACAGTATTGTGATCTTGTATTTATTGTGAGATCTTACAAATATCTTTCTGTAAAGGAGATCTGAACTGCATAGCAGGTGCCACATCCAGAAATGGTGGCTTCATCTGGGATGTCCCAAAAGGCAAAATGATAACTAGATTCAGTGAGGTAAGATGAGATTACATCTTTTTTTCGTCTATATTAAATGTAAGTTAGTCATTCCCTCTAGCGTCAATAAATAAAGATGGGTCAAAGTTCATATGTTTTTAAAAGGTGCTATAATATAAAAATCTATAGAAAGAATTATGTGGGTGCTGGTTTATCTCTGAGGCAGAAGTATTTTTACTTCCTCAGACTAGGTTAGTGACATGAGAATGATGAAGCAGCAGATGGTCTCCATTATCTTAAGATCGGTCCTGAAATGATACACAGCAAAAGCATAGCTGATTCTTTCTTAATTATGTAAATGTATATAGACATATAGACTTCAAAATGGGTATCAAAATGTAAAATGATATTCTGTATTTTCAGACATAAGGCCCAGAAAAAAAAATTCAGTTCATAAAGTCTAGACCAGTAAACAGTATGCCTTATTTAGAATCTTGCCTTGTATTACCTGAAATCTATGCAGGCATTTGCCAGTCCTGAAACAGTAGCATAATTGTTATTGGCAGAAGGGGCTATTTAATACTGTATTGTAGTATTCTATACTATTTTGTGTATTCTTAGTGTATAGCTGTAATCTTCAGATTATACAGACGTAATAACTGTGGCATCTGAATCAGAGGACAAAGGATGCTCTTTAAGAAGACAGAGATGGGGGTGGGCAGAAAACAAGTATACATACATACATACATTCAGGAGTTCCTGAGTTCTAGCACTCAGAAGATTTGCACTTGTACTAATAAACATCTTTTCTCAAACACTTGTCTTGATGCATGTCCCACTTAAGTTTTCATGTACCACAATTATTCATGCCCACTAACTTCATTATTCCAACAAATAGCTAACCTTTATTCAAGCTTCAGGTCCATATAGTTATGGGTTGCTCATTCTTCAACTTGATCCAGTTTTGTCTCTTGGATCCTGGAGAGTATGGCAGTTTTACTGTCTCTCTCCTCAGTCCCAATTTTTTAGACTTGGATTCTCAAATATCTCAGCTATATTGGGGACTCATTATAATGTGTTTTTGTACAGTATACTTTGCTGGGAGAAAAGGGCTGAAGCCCATAGGAGAATAAAATAAAAAAGATGAGTCAATAGATGAGAGAAAAAGGGGTGAATTATTTCTTATTGATAGGTATTTTGCATTTTTTGAAGCATGGAAAGAATGGAATCTTCTGCATTGCCTGGAGTCATAAAGATTCCAAAAGAATAGCAACCTGCAGCAGTGATGGATTTTGGTGAGTGTTATTGGAAGAAAAAAAAATTGCTAAATGCACTTCTCAACAGTAAACTTTGACAGTACTACCAGTGATTAATTTTAAAACTGTTCTCACTGGCCAAAACTTGGATTATATTAATCCCCTGTACTTTTTAGGATATATTTTTCATGATTTTAAGAAAAAAATAAAGGAAATTTTGTAAAAGGAAGAGTGTCTAAGACACTCTGATAGTGAAACTCAATATTGATTTTTATTTAGCCAAGAATATTATTCTAGGTTTCTTGTCTGTGGATATTGAGGACACTTTTCAAAAGCTATCCCACTTTACTTGTCTTCATTTTTAGAACTTTGTTTGTTATTTCAAGGACTAGAAATCACTATTTTAGCACAAAGTAATTGCAGTTGTACTATTACAGGAGTATAATAGTTTATTTGTAAAAACTTGCAAATGCCCATTGAGAACAATTTTGCATGTATTGTATTTCAGTATAATTTTCAATCCTTGTTCATTCTTTTCCTTTGCTACCCATGTTATTTCAGCTCAAACATAACAAGAGCATGAATTTTAGAAAATAATCAATCAATTTTTTTTTTTTTTTAAATCCCTGAAGATCTACTTGTACCTTAAAGCCATAGCTACTACTTAGATTTTGGGCTGTTAGGATCCTTTCAGGGAGAGAGGTACCACAGTGGACATCTTTACAGCCCCTCTGAAGGAACATGGACTCTGAAGTCCAATTAAATGTTTTGTTGGGAAATATATAGTTAGCCTTATAATTGAGGGGCTGTAGGAATAAAGATTTCTCATATTCTTTGTGTATAATTTTTTTGCTATCTGGCTTATTTGCACAGAATCAAACTTGACTTTTGGATAGCCTATTCAGAATGCTTTATTTCTCATAATATTACATTGTAATTGGTTTCAGTATTATTCGAACCATCGATGGCAAGGTTCTTCACAAGTACAAACATCCAGCTGCAGTGTTTGGCTGTGATTGGAGTCAAAACAACAAGTAAGTAAAAATTAACCCAAAGAATTAATAATATTTACTATTTAAATTGATTACCAATAAAATAACACAAGGTTATTTAGAATGTGATATTTACTGTGATATTAGAGCACTGAAATTGATTCTGTTCCACAGTACAATATGTCTGTAGCAGCTCTATATTCCCAGTAGTGTATTTCATTGCCCAGCATGTTAATGTGTTGAGTAGGACAAGGACTACTTAACTTTCAAAGGAGGATCTTTTCGTATTGATAGGAGGAAAAAAAATTCTCTGGCTGAATATATAATGGGGGGGAAAAAAAAGCAGACATTCAATACCAGGAAAAGGGGGTTTAGATTGGCTTCCTTTTAATGACTGCTAAGCTGAAGATGTAGCAGGCAACTAAATAGACTGTGATATATATTAATTTTGCAGATAATTCCTAAAACAACATGAGAACTTTTTGTCAAAAAACAATTATACAGTAATTCAGTCTATTAATAGTTGTGTCTTGGGTGCTTGGTCAGACTGTATTGCAAATACCATTCCCTGTTGCAACTAATGGATCTTTATCAGTTTTTTTTCTGATTTAGTATACTTAATTAGGTTATCAATAATTACATCCTAAAGAGACAAAGGAGAAGCAAAAATAAGCTATTTTTTAAAGTAAATTGCAAAATATGCATCGTATTTATTTTTAAGTTAAAAAAGTACTTTTGATGGTCCCAGTCACTGAGGATTTTACTATTTTTATTTTGCAGAGATATGATAGCTACTGGTTGTGAGGATAAAAATGTTCGTGTTTACTACTTGGCAACCAGCTCTGATCAGCCACTGAAAGTTTTTACAGGGCATACTGCAAAGGTGTTTCATGTACGGTGGTCTCCTCTGAGAGAAGGAATCCTCTGCAGTGGCTCTGATGATGGGTGTGTATTTCTGAACTATTAGAAAACTTAAAACCTCAAGCAGGACTATTAGAGAAACTTAACATCTTTAGTTGTACTCGTGCTGGCACCTTCAAAAACTCTGTGAATAATATAATAATCTAAATCTCTGCCTTGTTCACATTCAGGCTGTAGCCTTGCTGTTAGCAAGATAATTATCTAAAATTGTCACAGCTGCTGTAGCAATGCAACTTTCCAAATACTTTCCCAAGAGTAGAGTCAGTGACTGATACCTTTTACTCCCAGGAATGATACAAGGAGGATACCACATGCTTACACTATGTCTAAAGATATGGGTGCAAGATCTGCTCTTAATTATGCTTTAGAAAGGCATCAAATAAGTAGAATCTGTGGAGACTTTTAAGTACAATCTGTGGAGAATCTGTTTTGTTGGTTTTGATGATTTTTTTTGAGGGAGAGCGCATAAGTCTATGGTAAGCAGGAGGAAAGATTTTTCTATGATTCTAAGCCACTTCCCTGTAGAGTATACAAAACATTTCTGTAAAGGATCACAGGTTTGGAGTATTGGCTTTTATTGCTTTCCCCAATATCATTCATTAGATGTCTATGCTTGCAGCAAAATCTGTTAGTTCATAGTGCAATGATTCATGAAAGAAACCAACTTGACAACAAACTTTTTAGGTGTAAATCCTCTCTATTTCACATGAGCAAGAAGTAGTGAATCCAAAATTCTGTTATAGTGTCATTATGAGATATTCTGATTTTATTACCAATCATGGCTATGTAATAAGTCTTAATTACAGAGGGATTTTCAGAATACAGTTACACTTCCACTTTGAGGGAAGGGAATCGTTGAATAACTTAGTCCAAGTAACACAGAAATTAAGCAGTCTTTTGAGTTTATTGTACTTGGTAACACTCCTGTTCATAGTTAAACTTGGAACTATTTCAGATGACCTGTTTAGCACCTAGGCTTATACAGTACATAGGAACAGTATGCAAGAGTCACACATGAGCTGAGGATAATATATATGTAAATATATAAAATGTTCTTCTAACTTGTGGATTCTACTTTGTGATGCAAGGCCCATCAAATGCCCTTGGCAGCACTGGAGAAACTGTAATAGGTGCCTTTGCTGCCATGAGTGAGCTTTGGTAACATATTTGATAATGTAATGAAATTTAGCCAGAATTACAATGATCTTTTCAAGAAACTGAACTTTTAGCTTCCTAATTCTGTAGTCTGTTCAATTAGCTGTAGCCAGCGATAGCAACTACTGAAAATAAAAGGAGATGTTGGAAACTTACTTGGTTAAAAGGGAAGAAAAAAAACAGCGAGAGACCTGGTATGAATTCTTCCTCATTACTTGTGTAATTGTGGTGTGAGTTTCACAGTTTAAGATAGTGTGGTGTCCACTTCTGCCATGTGACAAATGCCATGCTCAAAGAAGAGAAGATAATAGACTAGACTAGAATATTTCAGTTGAAGGGACCTACAATGATCATCTAGTCCAACTGCCTGACCAATTCAGGGCTGACCAAAAGTTAAAGCATGTTATTAAGGGCATTGTCCAAATGCCTCTTAAACACTGACAGGCTTGGGGCATCGATCACCTCGCAAGGAAGCCTGTTCCAGTGTTTGGCCACCCTCTTGGTAAAGAAGTGCTTCCTAATGTCCAGTCTAAACCTCCCCTTGCACAGCTTTGAACGATTCACATGCGTCCTATCACTGGATCCCAGGGAGAAGAGATCAGTACCTCCCCCTCCACTTCCCCTCCTCAGGAAGCTGTAGAGAGCAATGAGGTCGCCCCTCAGCCTCCTTTTCTCCAAACTAGACAAACCCAAAGTCCTCAGCCACTCCTCATAGGACATGCCTTCCAGCCCTTTCACCAGCTCTGTTGCCCTCCTCTGAATGCATTCAAGGACCTTCACATCCTTCTTGAATTGTGGGGCCCAGAACTGCACCCAGTACTCAAGGTGAGGCCGCACCAAGGCTGATTACAGGGGATAATCACCTCCCTTGACTGGCTGGTTATACTGTGTTTGATGCACCCCAGGATGCGTTTTGCCCCCTTGGCTGCCAGGGCACGCTGCTGACTCACACTGAGCCTGCTGTCGAGCAGCACCCCCAGATCCCTTTCTGCAGGGTCTTTCCCTCTCCCCATTTATACTTGTGCCCAGCGTTACTCTGTCCCAGGTGCAGAATCTGGCATTTGTTCTTCTCATATTTCATGCCATTGATGGTTGCCCAACGCTCCAATCTAAAGCTGTTAACTGAATGGTAACTTTAGTATCTCTCAAAATAAAATGTGAGACATTCAGTTTGGTGTCATCACCAAATTGCTAGTAACACATTCAATTCCTGCATCTAGGTCATTGATAAATATATTGAACAGAACTGACTGTAGAATTGAACATGAGAAACACCGCTGGAGACAGGTTGCCAGCCAGATGTAGCTCCATTCACTACAACCCTTTGAGCCCTGCCGTTCAGCTAGTTCTTCACCCGGCGCACAGTGAACCTGCTCATGTCACAGTTGGAGAACTTGTCCAGAAGGATGCTGTGAGAGACAGTATCAGAAGCCTTACTAAAATCCAGAAAAACTACATCTACCACCTTCCCTTCATCCACTAGGCGGGCAACTTTATCATAGAAGGGTATCAAATTAGTTAAACAGGACTTTCCCTTTGTGAACCTATGTTGACTGTGCCTGATGATTGCATTACTCTTTAAATGCCTTTCAGTAGTACCCAGTATGATCTTCTCCATAATTTTTCCAGGAACTGAGGTTAGACTAACAGATCTGTAGTTTCCTGTGTCTGTTAGAGGCCTGTTATAACCATAGGGAAGATAGATCTTACAGTTTTGCTTTGTTTTTCTTTCTCTTTTTCCCCCTTAAGAGTCCTAACAGACAAATTTGTTATACATGCAGGAATATGAGCAAACTTCTTTTCTCTCACTCGCATGTAAGATAATGGTGCATGTGAGATTTTGAAAGACTATGCAGTGGATGGAATAGTTTCTTATTCTGGTGAATTGTCTTTGATGTATTTTGTACCCCATCCTAAACATGAAGGGCATTGGCTCCAACCCCTCCTAATACAACTTCTATAAATATATTTAAAATAAATATTCTGATAAATTTGAAGCTTAGAATATTGCTGAATTAGAGAGATAATCATATTTCAGTAGGTGATTTGATGCCCTAGGTCTTTTTTATCCTGTTTCAGTACTGTTCGAATATGGGACTATACACAGGATGCTTGTATAAATGTTCTTAGTGGACATACAGCTCCAGTACGGGGACTGATGTGGAATCCTGAAATTCCTTACCTTCTAATATCTGGCAGTTGGGACTATACAATTCGAGTCTGGGACACAAGAGATGGAGTATGTTTGGACACAGTTTATGATCATGGTGCAGATGTATATGGTAATATTTTAAAATTTTGTTTTATTTATGTATTGAAATGCATTATAAAATATTTTAAAATTTATAAAATAACTTAATCAAACTGATTATTAGATAAAATTAATTATTTGACTACGTTTTTAAATGTCCTCTCTTCTAGGATTAACATGTCATCCTAGTCGTCCATTTACAATGGCATCTTGCTCTCGTGACTCCACTGTGAGACTCTGGTCATTGACACCTCTTATAAACCCTCTACAAATAAATATCTTAGCAGATAGATGTTGGGATGAGATTATCGGTAATACAGGTAAGTAAATTGTATATACCGTTGTTTTAATTTTCTGTATGTTACTATACTTTTTTTTTTCTTTTTTCTTGTTTTTTTTAATTTTCACGTATAAATCTTTGTGTGTGTGTTAGATCGTGCTGTGGAATCTGGTGCTCCTCCTTTGCTGTGTGGTAAAGTTTCCAGGGATATTAAACAAGAAGTGGAAAAATTGACAGGAAATCCTCGAGGAAAAAAACTAAGATGGTTTTCAGAATGTTTTTCAGTAAGTATTCTGCAAACTTAAGGATGTTGTCAATGTGCATGACTTTCGCTTCTGAAGTCAATCTCCAAAACTAAAATTTCTTTCTTCTCTACCATTTTTTTCTCTCTTTCTTAAAGAGAGCTCAGAAAATACTCAGAAATAATTCTGTCTCTTACAGTTCTGCATGTAAAAATGTCCATGACTAAATTGTTTCAGTTGTGAACACCAATTTTACACAAAGTGAAATAGGTGGGATAATTTAATTTTCCATAGGAAAAGTTAGATTTGACAAGAATTTTCTATTGAAGAAAATGAAAATATGTGTTTTATCAAACTACACTGGAGTTTTTAATTTTAATCCATCAAAGGGACACCCTTATTACAGATAAGGTTTGAACTGCCGAAGTGTCTGTGCCAAAACTGCTGTATTACCTTGTAGGAGCTGTAGATCTGGATGACCCATGCCCCAGTATCCATCTCTTGCGTTTGCTCCATTGCACAGTAATATTTCCTATAAATTACTGCAGCCTCTCTGTGCAGTTGAGTGCTTACCTGCATAGGAGCTGAACTTGAGGTGAAAGAAGGGCAAAAATGACCTGGAACTACAGCTTGTGTCAAGCACTGTTAATTTAAGTCAATACACTGATCTACAAAGACCTAGTTCATCCAAAATATTTGTTTTGATTTCTAGCTAAATTGAAGTGTATGATTTAGAAATGCTGAAACAATCTTCCTCAATTACAAATCTTGAAATTTCCTGTTTTATTAAAAATATATTTTTATGGAATTCCTTGTTTTGCAGAAGTAATACATTTTGATGTCCCATGTTGATTCGAAAGTAAAACTGTTATAAGACTATTAGAATTTTCCAAGAACAAAAACTTTTTTTGATCAGCTGTGTTCAGCGCTTTTTTGAGTATGGGGAGTCAAGAGCTTTAAGGGACTGAAAAAAGAGAAATAGTCTCTTCCCCGCACCCCCC
>NW_009211277.1:15565-25041 GCF_000690835.1 Fulmarus glacialis
CCCCAGTAGGATCTTCTGCTTTTTACCAGCTCAGAAATAATTTGACTTCTAAATTTGTAATCCTGTTATTCTTAGAAAAGCTCCTTCAGGTCAAAGGTTTAATGATTTTTTTTTTAACCTTTTAATGCTTCTAATTACTCACTCTCTTCTAGACCTCATTGAATGTTAAACCACTGTCCTAGTTCTACAGAAGGATCGAATGCTTGAAATTTATTTTAAAAAAAAAGCCTTGATGGCCTGCAAGGTTTTGTGCATATACAGTTATACCATATGTGTCTATTTTAAGATTTAATATTAAGGTAGTAAACCAGATTGTGGCAGTCGAGTTTTGAAGTTGTTTTTTACCTGGCCCACACCTTTGCTTTACAGAAAACAGTAAACAAGTACTGGGGCAGCTCGGGCATCGCAGCAGTTGAATGTTGTTTTATGCCAGCAGTAGCCACCAGATAGCTTGTATTCCTTTGGGAGCAAAAGGGAAAACTCTAATGGCGAGCCCTCAATTGTGTCCGTTTATAACCAAACACTTACGTTCATGGATCTTGCTGTATCTTCACAGCCTTCAAGAAGACTGAAGAAGTTGTAGTATCTTGAACTAATTCATGTCTTCATAGTAAAGCTTCTAATATTGAAATGGTCTGAAATTGTATTTCTTGGAATTGACTGACAAATGTTTTTCAATGTCTTTATGTTTAATTTCTCTCTTGAACATAACTGTAATACAACTCTTTTCTTCCCTAACAATTTTAGCCTCCAGGAGGCAGCAAAAATTTATGGGATTTAGTTGCTGTAATAAAAGGACTGGATGACAGTTTGCTTCCACAAAACTATTGCAAAGGAATTATGCATATGAAACATCTCATTAGATTTAGAATGGTAAGTGAAGCAAAAACGGTATGTAAAAATGGTTGTTAATCCATTATAGTATTTCACTCTTTAAAAATAACATTTAATGCTTTACAAAAGGGTCACAATTTCATGTCCAAAGATATTTGTGCAATATCAGTTTTCTGTGCAATACTAGTCAGGTAGAACAATAGCACCTAGCTAAGTCTGCATGAATTCATGCATACTCAGTGTTAAAATGCTAGGTTACAGTTATTAGAAAAGCAGTTTTCAAAATAATGAAAAGAAACTGCAAAGCAAGCATCACTGCAGCTTGAGCTATGAAGCAAGTTTGTTTTCCTTATTACATATACTGTACTTTTATATTCAATAAAGTCAAATTATTTGGTTGTATAAACATGAAGTTTGTAGTTATGTTCAGATGCCGGAACAGGGGAATGCATGTCTGAAAATGGAGGAGTCAGCAGAAATATGCTCTGTAGCTGTCTGGAAGAAGGAGTGGAAAAACAAGAACCTGTCATTAATACAGATAGGCAGCTGAAGAATGACTCAAATATGAACATGAAATTCAAGTACAAATTCATTAGTAGCTGCATATATGAATATGCAACCAGACATACAATTTGTGCAGAATATGGGGTTACGTGGTTCTGTCAGGGACTTCTTACGGATACAAAAGAATCCCATACTCTAATGACTGGATTGGAAAGAGAGGAAAGGTATCTATTGGTATGGATCAGGAAATGCATAACTCCCCACTTGCCATCCCCAGGGCTAACTACCTGCCAAGTATCACCTGTTGTTGTATCACCTGCTGTTGCAGGCTGTCTTTTTTGCAGAATCACAGACTCTTTAAAGAGTGTCCTATATACCTTATGACTCTTAAGTGATGGAAGTTTTTTATTGGTGATGTTAACTGTAAAATAGCAGCTGCTCTGCACACATGAAGCTGTGCATGTGTCCGTGAGTCCAAAAACCAGTTTTCTCAGCTAGTTAGCCTGAGAAGAAGAAACTAATTCTTGACTCAGCAGCTGCCATTGGTCTACATTGCGGTTTACTTTGGTGAAGAATGTTCAAAGTTTGTTCTCCATCCTCCATATATGGTATTGTAAAGCCATGAATAGCCAAACGCCATCTCACATGCATTGGTGATAAAGAATTAAACTGAGAATTCTGGAAATGTGAAGTGAAGCTCCTTTTGCACTTTTTTTTTTTTTTTTAATGTTAAATGTGATCCTATTGCAGCTTGTTTCTCAAACTCTGCCAGATGGAGAAATTTAGTCCAATATCTTCAACTAATATAAAAATTGCAGTGGCTGGGAATATAAATCATTTATTGGTCATAAGGTTAATGGGGTGTGACAAATCAGGACACAGGTTGAGCCTACTGTCTTTATTCTTTCTTTATTTGTACATCATTAGAATGGTAATAAGTACACTTTCCACCTCTGTATGGCTTATGTTCACAAATATTTTTTTGAAATCTCAAAAAGTATCAAGATTTTTATGACATCTGGGTGAATTACTATTACATATGAGAAAATGGTTGAGAATAAAAAAATATATGTAAAAGAGATTAAAGGAAGATAATCGAGGAAAATGTATGTGTGCAACAAAACACTAACACGATTACTTTAACAATATAAATAGTTCACTGTAATCTCATTGTAATCTCTTCCAATTAGCCTTTTCTCAAAAGGATTTTTTTCTTAAATGTAACCTTTATATTCCAATGTTTGACACTAGTTCATTCTTAAGAAAACTTGTTTTCATCACAGAAAACTGTACTCTTTTTTTTTTTTTTTTAAACATGTTGTTTTTTTTTTCCCCCTCAGTCCAAGGCACAAGAACTGACAACAGTAAAAATGTCCAAGTTTGGAGGTGGTATTGGTGCACCAAGCAAAGAGGAGAGGCTTAAAGAAGCTGCAGAAATACATTTAAGATTAGGACAAATTCAGCGATATTGTGAACTAATGGTAGAACTTGGAGAGGTAAAATATCAGATTATTGAAGAACAATAAAATATGAAGGTTTCTGAAAACCAGCTACCCTAGCAAAGATGGGGTAGCAACAAAATGGGTCACAAGTCCAGAAAAGAGTAATCTTGCTCCAATTATATTATTTTTAACATACGCAGTCTAATACATAGCTCATTCCTTATTTAACCTCTTGACAACTTTATTTTTAATGGAAGAAACTTGAAACCAGTTAAAAATACAGCTGTTTCTCAAAATAAAATGATCAGGTTAAATATATTGCTGCTTTTTTCTAGTGGGACAAAGCTCTCTCAGTTGCACCTGGTGTGTCGATGAAATATTGGAGGAAGTTAATGCAAAGGTAAGGTGATAAAAATATGATGCTGAATTGTAGCTTCTGTCCATAAAAGGACACAGACAAGTAGGAAGGATGGATACTAATATCAGTCATACTTTGCTTTTGTTACAGCATTCTAATGATGTTACTTTTTGTTCAGTAAGCTTTGGGATGGAACTGTGGAGGATTTCAATAAAAATTTTGTGTACAGGAATCAAGTTAAAAGGTTGAGCATAAATTGCAAGTTTAACTGGAAACACTTTAGTGCAGTAGAGCCACAGTTTGCAAGTCTTCTGAGGTCTGGAAAGGCAGATGGGTTTCAGTGAACTTTATGTGGCTTCATCTAACACCTATACCATAGAGATAAGTTTAGTGATCAATTATATATGTTGATCTTTCTTGTTTATGTATGCATTTATTTAATTAGGAGAGCTGATCAGCTAATTCAGGAAGAAAATGATGATGTCATCCCATACTGTATAGCTATTGGAGATGTGAAGAAACTAGTTTGTTTCTTTACTTCAAGAGGCCAGCTTAAAGAGGCTCTGCTTGTTGCACAGGTATTACGTACAACAGTGTGGGAGATGTATTTAGCTATTCGTTTCTAACTCTGAAAATGACAAGCATATTTAAAAGGCTAGGTCTGTTCACTTTTGCAAAATGGCTAAATAATGGTACCCTACTCTTTACTTTCGTATTGTATTGTTTTTATGCAGAAATCATAAAAAGATATCTCATGCTTACAGATTTTAAGCCTGATTCTTCTAAATTGCAATCAAATGTCCATAATGAAAATGGATGTATTCTTTTTTGGTTGAAGTAGAAAATTAACCTGATTTTCAGCAGTCAGTATTGCCCTTAACATCTAAGACACGTAGGATTTCTCTTGCATTTCTGCTGAGGTCTTGGTTATGCTACTTCCTATAGAATCTATGGGTGAAACTGCTCAGTTGCAGTAGTAATAAATATAGGAAATCAAACTTTTAAATTAATGCAAAAAACAGTACAAGAGATTACCAAAAGCACGTATGTCCTTTCTACTTCCTAATGTAAACACAAGTTAAAGGGAACACAAAACATGTGAGACTGATATATTGTTTCACTCTTTCTCACCATTCCTTTATTCTTTTTGAGTAATTTCTGCATGCTTAATTAGTTTGTTAAATAAACTGTCAAGATTTGTCCCCGGTACATTTTCTCATGCCTACCTGTCCTTGAACTTTCAATTGCCTCAGAGATAAGAACTTCAATAATGCATGTGAATTTGTCCTTTAGAAATTGTCTATCTGTATGTTGTTGTTCTTCTAATAGTAGCTGAATAGTGCACAGAATGGAACTTTGAGGTATGCTTAAATTTAACAAGTTATAATGTTTGAACCTTAAAGGTCCTTAAAGCTTTGAAAAGATCTTCATTTTTCTTGTAAGACAGACATTGCAGACGTTGCTTTTATTACAATTCATAGAATAGTCTTTATCTCAAAGGTTTAGTCAGATAACATTAAGCAATAAAATACCAGGACTTTCCTTCCCTTTTAACTGAGCCCTGAGTATTAATGTTGTTATCCCAGCTACACCTTAAAGCATGTGAAAGAATTTCCTTTTAACTCACACTGATCTCTTCTCATTTAATGTTAGAAATAATTTTTTGCGAGACACAAAAAAGGTTCAGCTTATGCCACTATATAAACCTTTCCAGATTTGCTGGTATACCTACTGAGAAGTATCTATGGAGTTCATCCTTCACTCACAGCCACTTGCTCCTTGGGGTGTAAAAATCAAGGTTGTAGCCCTCACTGTCCATTTTAAGCATATTCAAGTGCTGGAAAAATCCTGTACAAATGCACAGGAAAGAAGAGGTCTCTTGCTTCTGTAGAATTTCTTGTATGGCTAGATGAAACTAGGATTTAGGTATGAATAAGTTCATTAGTTTAAACATTTCCTTTGTTATAACTGGGCTTTAGAAGGATTTTTATAGATCTTAGATTTTGTTGTTGTTGTTGAAAAATCACATTTTGTATTCAGCTTGATTGGTGCATTAATTAATCCATTTTTTTTATTTACTTCTAGGCAGCTTGTGAGGGAAATATACAGATGTCACCACTCTCCACAACAAGTGGATCTTCAAATTCTGGTGGAAACAATACAGATGATTATAATGAGTAAGTTATTCTAGTTTGTATCTAAAGCCTCATTTTAGTACAGAAAGTAAAGTCATCAAGGGAGATAAACCTAAGTGGTTTAATTTGGCATCACCAATGTAGAATTCTACAACAAAATATTACATCTTCTAGTACTTAGTAGATAGAGTTACTAACTAACTGGTGCTACACTGAATAATTCCCCCGTTGTGCCACCTTCTGGAACCAAATGGATTTTTCATATGTATGTATTATAATTATAAATATACTTTTCATTTGCTTGATATTTAAGGTGCATTCCTATGCACTTAAATATGTTTAAATATGTAGCATATTAACTTAAAACTTTTAGTAAGTAGAGTAAGATTTAGCACTAGCAAGTATCTGTGAGACCCTATGTTTTATGCGTCTTCTCCTCCTGAAGCTTCACTGTTTATCATCAGTGAAGCTTCTGACGATGTACACTACTGGCCATATTTTCATTGTGTGTGCCCATAAAAGAAACCATGCATCTCTCCTTGTTTAGAACAGTGCTCAAAAATCTAAATTACATTATCAAGTTATATGTGAAGTAACAAAAGCAGCTTGGACGCTGTGTAGTTACTTCATTTACATGTGCAGTTTTTGAGCAATTAGAGAGATGTTTATGCAGAGTTCACAGGTACAGAATGAATATCCAAATATTTGATTTTTCTTTGTCAATCTAAAGAGACATTTCCATACTGATGTAGATTTTGGGAAACTCACCCACCTGAATATGCACCAACGTAAGTAGTGGATGAAGCTGATCAAACTGATTGCATTTAGAAAGCTAGTGGTGTCGTCATCTGTAAGTCAAATATAGAAATTTTAGGGTACAAAAGCAAATGTTATGACTTGTACGTAAATTAAGAGCCAAAGAACTCCAACCTTTAAGTGACCTTGCAGAATTCATGTTTTGTTCTTGCAGGCTCCTGCACAAGGTCAGTAAAGAACTGGCAGAATGGTATTTCCAGGATGGCCATGCAGTGCTTGCAGCATGTTGCCATCTGGCTGTTGAAAATATAGAGGTAACTTTTTTTTTTTCTCTTTAACTATGGAAAGGCCAACATTGACTTCCTTTTTACATCTCCACATTAACTGTTTTTTAAAATGTATGTACCACATTCTAAAATGTACTATTTATACTTGGTATTTGCTTTGTATATATTTATATAGAGAGTTTATCCTTACAATGTTGAAGTTAGTAGCAAAACTCTCCTGATTCTATTAAATTCAAGATTTCTCTCATGCACAGAAAGTAGTATGTTATTATTTAATTGTATTTTCATATATACGGTATCTTGTCATTTTAGAAAATACAAGGTACCTAAGTACCTTACATATATACATATACACAAGTATTACTGTTTATTGTTTATGGTGACTCAAAAGGCCCATTCAGAACTGGAACTTCATTGTGGTACAAAAGATGAAATCTCTACCTTGAAGAATTTGCAGTCTAAATGGTGAAGTAAATAGGACAAAAAACCTCTACCCCACAGTACAAAAATAGGGCTGACATGTAGGCAACATTTTTAGATTTTCATTTTGCTTGTAGTTTTACAAACAAAATTTTGTTTCTTTTCCTCATTCTCTCTGGATTTTGTTGTTGCTGACCCAACATGTTCTTTCTCCTCTATCACCCAAAATGAGTAAAATTCCGTCTTGATGAGCTGTTCGGAGAAAAAGCAATAATCAGTTAATGCCTATATTTCAAAATAGACATGTTACAAGTTGTTGTGTAGTCTCTTACTGTTTAATATTCTGCTAGGCCTATCAGCATCTCCAGTTGCCCAGAGAGGGTAAGAACAGGAGAATCCTTCCTGGTTTGTGGGTTTTCTTTTGAGTTTCCTTTCATCAAAAGAGAGGGGAAATATGTACTCTGAAAGCTAGTGTCCTTACTTAAGACTAGAAGGAATTGCTATCATGCTTTTTATGTATGATATGTAATCTCTTTGGTTGAATAAAGGAAAATTCTGCTAAAGGAAATGTATTTGGTTATTTAAAAACTGATTAACACATGGTGCACAATTATAGATTTATTCAAGAGACCCAAATTAAATATAAAGTTGCTTTAATTAATGCATATTTTGTCCTTCTGTAAAAAGCAGTCTCATAAATGAATGTCATATGCTCAACATGGTGAATCCCCAAAAATGCTTGTGTCCCTTAATGATATAATTTTTTCATTGAGCAAGCTTGCGATGGCAAACCTGATTCGTGGAAATGAACTGGAGTTGGCAATCAGTGTGGGTACTGTCTTAGGAGAAAGTGCAGCACAAGCAACACATTATGCCCTAGAATTACTAGCAAGAAAATGTATGACAGTAACAACATGGTAAGAATTTCTTAATCCAAAGAAGATTTTTCTTTTTTTTTTTCCTCCCCCCTGACAAAATGATAAAGATGTTTCATTCTGAAACTTTTATAGACAGCAAACCACCATGAGTAGGTAGAATAAGAATTGCTGCTTGAATAAGAATTGCTGTATTAAACCTTTGAAGCACAGGGCATGCAAATGTTCTGCTTTAATCTCAAAATACATTATGTATGCATTGTAAATGAGAGAAGAGTCATTGTCAAACAGAGTATGAAACCTGCTGAAAAAAACCTAGATACTTGGGCAATAGGTAGCATAGTAAGTCCTAGTCTGTACTGAGTAAAAATGGCTGCTTCAGACAAAGTAAGGCTAGAATTGAATTATAAAGTGAAAAGGAGCAAAAGCTTAAGTAGGATCTGTGAAGTGATTTTTAAGTACTTGCTTGAAGAGTATAAAAACCTAAGAGGCTGAGGAATTATTTTATATTGGTATTGGGAATACAAGATAGCTGACAAGATTTAAGGATGAAACAGGATTACTTTTTAATTCTGCAGGAGGAGGTTATTTCTCTATTTGCATATAGGGGAAACTTTATCTCTACTAAATTTTCTTTTCCTCCTTGTAGTGATTTTACTTTGAAGGATAGAGTTTTGGTCTGGTTTTCATCTACCAATGAAAAGCAGAAAATTTTCCTAAGGTATATTTGGCAGCTGTACAGGTGTTTCGGAATTAACATTTCATAGAAAACGTGTGCTTAAACAGATATTGCAATTAAGCATCAGTTTTTCTGCTACAGTTGGTATTTGCTTAAGCATCTAGAGGTAGCCTGAGAGAAACATAGTGGAACTCCTCTCTACAGAGCATTTAGCCTGCCTTAGACAATGAAGCATTGTAGAAAAAGATAAAATAAGAAATGGATGACTTGCTGCTTTGGTTTTGCAATGATTTGGCATGTCTGCATTGCACCAGTTCTAACAGGGTTGTTTTGGCAACTCCATCTGCAGCTTTTAAAGAGCTCTGAAGTTCTTCCTGATCTCCCTGCCTTCATTGTGAAGACTGAATTTTATGTAGCCTTTGATAGGAAGCACTGGCCGTGGAGTTAAGAGAAACAGTGTATATTTTTTTCCAGTTCCATAACAAAAGCTTGTTCTGATCTCAGTGCTGTAACAAGTACTTATAATAGTATGGCATTTACGTGTATGTACATAAAACTTTTGCAAACTTATGGCATGTGTACACTGAAGTCACATGGGTATACATGATAAAATTTTAAATTGGTGTACTGCGTATTGCCCAGGTATACATCTGGATTTGTCAGTGGGTTTCATATGCTATACTGAATACCTATTACAGCTAACCCTGCAATCCTGGATTCTGATTTGCAACCATTACAGCATATTTTTATATTCTGTAGGAAAAGATCAGAGATTCCTGAATCTCTTCATATTTTGTAATAAAGAGATACTGGCACAGCATAGTACCCCTTGGTCCACTGCATGTATAAGATCATGTATGCAGAAGCTGGAATTCAGCGGCCTCTGGTATTTGAAGGGCTCCCTTTTTGTTTTTACTGGTTGTTATGCTTAGGGATATCCATCAATTAGAAACATTTCGTTGTAGAGACACGCTTAATTGTAGGTACCTCAACGAATACCAGAAGGACCTTGATTGGTTAATAATGAAATCAGTTATTAGTGGAATGCTTTTTGGGTTTTGGTTGGTTTTGGGTTTTTGTTTTGGGTTGGTTGGGGTTTTTTTGTTGGTGGTGGGTTTTTTTTTTTTAGAAGTGCTCTAAAATATTAAAAAACAAAAAAAAAAGTCCAACTAAACATTCATGCCCT
>NW_009211277.1:25072-42246 GCF_000690835.1 Fulmarus glacialis
TCCCTACAGCCTTGGGAAAATGTGTGAACACCATTTCCATTTTATTTGTGTTTAGCACCTAAATACTGTTAAAAGCAACCTTCTGCTATTCAGAAGGCTAGTGGTATTTTACTTGAGATACTGAATTCTGCATATGCACTCAGCCACCTGATTTTGGTCTTTATACTGACAGTGTTTTCAGCATGATTCTTAAAAAAACATTCCAGGTAACATGATTTGTAGGCCATTATATGAGGGCTTCTTTGGATTTTCTTAAATAAACATTTCATTTCAGTTTTTTGGCTGAGCAATTTCTAAGCATTTAAAAAGAAAAAATCTTTAAATTGCCTATGAAGATGAGTACATGTGAGTAACTGACCTTGAAAATAGTTTAAGAACTTGTGAAATATACTATATTCTAAAAGAGCCTTTCTGTATCTTGGAAAAGTGGCTATTGCGTGGTAATAGTATACAGGTTTTCCAAAGACCGTTTGGCATTAGCTGCTTTAGGTTGTCAAAAGGCATTGGAAAGATACTTTTTTGTGTTAAACAAAGTCGGTTAACCTGATCCTTAGATTTGCTGTTGTAGTTTAATTATTTTCTATTAGATTTTTCCTCTGTAAAATAAGAATACAAAACAAAGTTTTGTTCATTACTGTTTCAATGTCTTCCTTTTAGCTTTCCATCACTTGGATACAGGTATTTTGCTTTTTATAGAAAGAGAGATTTGAAAAGCGCGTAACTTTACTAATGCTAAAAATAAGCTTAAACTAAGTGTTCTAATTTTTTAATTGTGATCAATACTTGAAAGTGGGATAGAAAGCAGTTGCAAATATTGGACGGTAGCTTACTCGAACATTTTTAAGCCAAGGACTGCATTCTGAAAATCCAGGGGAACTCAGTAGGAGTTTTTGCCTTACACAGGGGCAAGTCAGTCTCGTAAGTCACAGGACAAATTATGTCTGCATGAATAGTCACAGAACAACCAGAATAATCAGTTGTTAAAAGCTCAATAGGATAATTGTTTCAAAATTATTCTATTTTGAATACATGTATTCCCTCCAGCTGCTTGTTGTGTTAAGAAGGGGGTAACAAATGGTAAAAAGTTAGGAGTATTTCAGAAATGTCAGTTTGCTAAAACACAATTTTCCTTTCAGAAGGATGAAAATAGGTATCACATTCTTTCCTTGTATAATCTCTCTTTTGTAAAGTCACAGAAGCAATAGCCATTCTGGATGACTGAGAGATGCTTTATGCTGATGTCATGGAGCTCTAAAAGCCTGGAAGTTTGAGGATGATTTCATGACACAGAGCCACATTAACATCTTTCCTTCTTTCCCATTGGATAGGTCCTATTCTCCCTTCCCATCCCTGCTCACATATTTTTCCATCTCACTTTGAGGTGGTTCTGATGCTTGAGGATTGCACAGCTGTTTAATTCAACCAACTAAAGCAACCGAAAATTAACACGACTTCCCAAAACAGATGAATAGATTAAGCCTCATTTATTGCACCAAAATAGTCTTAGAGACTGAGATTGCTTCTGCTTTTCTCTGGAAATAGTATTTTCTTTTCAGTAAACTCTTCTTTATAAAAGGAATGTAAAAGACAAAATAGAGTTTCCTCCTATTACAAACCATCAAGAGTAACTACATCTCATCTTTTGTTTGCACAGGGATTTAGCAGCTGATCTTCTTATGATGATTCCTGATAATAAACTGCAGTTAGTAAAACTATGTGCTTTTTATCCTGGATGCATAGCAGAAATAAATGACCTGCATGAAAAGGTACAATGAAAAAGAATTTACCTGAATACCAGTAAGAGGTCATGTATTGATTTGTTTACTAATTTCAGAAAATTTAAGGCCAAATAAATCTGTAGGATGAATTTGTCACTAACTGTCTTATATGTTACATATCCTTTTTTGCTCTTTTAGTCTTCATTTGACTCTATTTTCAGTATTGCACAAGCAGAACTTTAGTTCTTTAATTCTACTCCTTGTGTAGTCTTTCCATGACACAGGTTACTTCCTGAAGTAGCTTATGATCTTCAGAATTACTTATAAATCATATAAGTATGATTTATAACCTCCTCATCGCTGAATTGCAGCCTAATCATGTCTTGGCAGATCGGCTTTCTGTACTATCCTGAATTGGTTTGTATTTTATGTCTGTAATCTCCTAAAATCTCCCCTTTCCTCTTAGCAGCAGAAAGGTCTGCTCCACTAACTCTCTTAATGTCCGACTCAGACTGCACATCTATTAAGCAGTAGTAAAAAGTTCACAAAAACATTAGCAATGATACTGCTTAAATTAAAGTTACAGAACCTTCTCCTCCTGTGTTGTTCTCTGGTCTAGATGGCTTTCTTGATGTGCATTATGTGCAGGTATGTCCTTCAAACAATGACTCTTCATTCAGAGAGAGTTTAATCTTAGTGTTATGTGCAAACTTCAGTATTTCTTGGCATCTTAGAGAATTGTTTGAACATTACAATAATTCTTTGGCAAAATCTTTGTTTTCCAGTGTAATCTTCCTGATGTAGAAGAATGTATGCGATTGGCAGAGACAATTCAGGCAGATGGGGATATATTCGAAACTATAAAGTACTATCTGTTAAGCACAGAACCTGAAAAGGCTCTCCCTATTGGCATTCAGTATGTGAAAGGTAGGTACTCGGATGAAGAAACCTTTTAAAGCATAAGTCATTTGTATAGCTTGCCTCTTGAGATATTTTTGGTTTTGTTTTTCAACAGAACAGCTTTGTGGCTCAGATTGGACTTTAGATTCAGTCTGTCCATATCTTGATCTTCTAAGTTACATACGCACTGAACGACTAGTGTTGCATAAATGTAGTGAGTGAGTATATTTTCCTTACTTACAAAAGTGGAAGTTTCATTAAAGGAAACTTTTGGAATTAAAAAAATGTAGCTGACACTGTTAGTATCATTTTATGTTTACCAGAAGAGGGGTACAAAAAAATTGCAACAAGCAGGCTAGTTCCCAATCTGGAGAACAGAATTTGGAATTTTCCTAAATTTTCAAGGTTTAGCAAGAAGAAAAAAGATATTTTACTGCTTCTTTCTCTGTGGGGCATTTACAATGGGTGAATCAATGTTGGTTTTATTTGAAGAATCTCACTTTGATCAGCTCTGGTTTCAGTTTCCTGAAGAATAAGAGCAGTAGTACCACAAATAATATGGGTTTTTTTGTTAAAGTGTTAAGGAAATTTGAGCTGTCACTCTCAGAATTGATTCTAAAATAGTTGGATAGCTTTGATTCACCTTTATGACAGGTGGTTGAAGCTAGGCCTGGGTGCCTGCACAGGTGTGCGTGTGAAGAACTAAAAGGAGCAAAAACCTTAACTCTTATCTGTGGCCTGTGGGGAAACTTGGCGAAACTGAAGTCCACACTAATATGTGGGGCAATTTTATTTACATTTAGAGTTTTATCACACTAAAAGGTCTGAGTGAAATTGTTTTTGTAACTTTACATGATTGTCCTTAATAACTATGCGCTGTACATGCTATTTAAAATTTAATAATTGAGATCAATATAGAGCAGATGGAGTCTGTTTCAACAATTACATCACGTAGAAAGTAAACATAATCAGCAAACATATATTCTCCACAAAAGATGGATGGATAAATTAGGTTTTAAAATTATAATTTGAATGTGAGTTTTTTAATGTTTTTGCAAATGCTTGTAATTGTTCATGATTAATACTTGTCCATTTATAGATTTCGGAATGAGTTGCTGATTTTGTGTGGTTACGTTGGTGCTTTACTTGCTATCAGAAGACAGTACAACAGCATTGTACCTGCACTTTATGAGTATACAAGGTAATATTGTGTTTTCAGTAACACTGAGAAATCTCAGTCCCTGTTATGATTTATGCCATACGTTGTCCCCACTCCCCCCTTCCCCCCGCCTCCAAAAAAAAAAAAAAAAAAAATCTGAGTTCCCAGTTCTGTTATAAAGTTATAAGGGTATATCCATGCCTGCATATAGAACCTTCTTTACTTTCTTTATGCATTGTACACATAGAAGTTTCCGAGGTGATGCAAGAAGTTGTGAATCCAGGATTTCAGTCAAACTCTTAGTTCTGTGAGAAAAACAATTTTTAGAAGTACATGAGCATTACCTCCATGCATGATTATATGTTGACAGTAACAGTTCTAATTTTGTATCTATGTGTAGACCATTTGCCAAGACTTGCTCAGTAGCCATAAGGACAAGCTTTGAATTTACAGTTCATAACTGGGCACTAGCTTGATTCCCACCAAGAAACCTGGCTTGACCTTCTGTTACTCAGTGAGCTAATATTCCCAGGCATTAATACACTCAACCTGGCCCACTTGATCTGACCTGGTCTGGTCCTGCCCACTTGGCCCAGCTCAACCCCAACCAGTCACCTGACTTGACCTGACCCGGCTGGGCCCACCTGACTAGACTTGACTGACTTGAACCAGCTCAGCCCGACCCAATTGACTTCACCTCACTCACTTCACGTGACCCGACTTGGCCCACATGACGTAACTGGACTTGGCTTGACTTGACCCAACCCATTTGACTTGGCCAGACTTGGATTGACTTGACCCAGCCCACTTGACTTGACCAGACTGAGCTTGGCCCAGCCCAATCCAGCCTGGCCCAATCCACTTGACCTGACCCACTTGATTTCACTTGGTACACTTGACTTGCCCTGACCCCACTTGGACTTGAACCGACCAACTTGGACTTGAAAGGAGAAAGATCAAGATCAATAAGATCATTATCTTATCTGGTAAATAAAATAGGCTTACATACAGTACTCTAGTATTCCTTCCTCAGAGTATAACCATGATTGTTTAGTCTTCCTGTCTGGTTTGGTAACGATACTACTATCCAGCTGACTAATTTCCATTTCTCCCTCACAATTTGGGACTGTTAAATCCTTTTGGTTTTGTTACCTGACTTGCTGGGTAGCAAGGCCAGCTCCAAGATGTCACTGATTTCATAGTGCAAGCTGTGTTGGCATTGTTCTAGCTGTGATTGCTACACTAGCTGCTCTAACTGACCACTGTAGCTTTGCTTACAATTTCAGCTCATTTATCTCTTCCTCAAGAATAAATGTTGCATATATGTTGTTCGCTCCTTTCATACCTTACTAGAATTGTGAGCTTTCCTACACCTCCTGATATTTTATCAGAATTGCCTACCAAGGATAATCAAACAACATAAATTTAATGTGTCTTAGATCTGTGTGTCTGCCCCTTTTCTTCGACTCCTCTCCATTAGATGTCTTGACAGCACTCCTTTTTTCTTAGCCATTCTCATCTCCGAAACTTGGTGAGACGATAGGGAAAAGGACTGGTTTTTGGTTTTGTTTGGTTTTGGTTTGGTTTTTTTTCCTTTTCTGAGCCACCAGACTTATGTATGGAAAACAAAAAGATGAAATATAAGCTTTTACAGAAGGGCTATTCTGATACGGAAATTAATAGACTAGTAACAAACCAACTCAGTTTGCGATACTTCGGCTGTCAACCTCTAAGTTTTCCTGGGATTTAAGAAACCACAGAACAATACTATTCTAAATTTTTTTTTTCCTCAGATTGGCCAATATTTTCAGAATTCATAGATTTTTAGATTCCAGCCCATCTTAAACTAGATATTTAAATGCTTAAGCTGGACATTTTTAAGGCATCCCAACACAAATGGAAGTTTGCTGAATTAGGTCAGGTGATAACTGCCCCTTGTATTATATTTTGATAAATAAAAAATGTATCCACTGCAAGGGTTTTGAAACTGTTTTCCACAAGTAATCAGGTGAAACAAGGCTGTCCCAGAGCATGTTTTGAACCATGTTACTTTAACTGTATTTTTATGTCTACTATATATAGGCAAAACAGGCTGTTAATTTTAGTAAAGTTGTCATATTTAAGAAATAAGAATGCATATAGCCTTAAAATATAAAACAGCCTCAAAGAAAAAAAAATAGAGCCAAAGACAAGAAAGATTAAATAAGGTGTAAATAGCGATAATTAAAATGAAAAGGTATTCTTCTGTATCTAGTAATTTAATATTTCTAAGGTTTAATATAGTGATTATCATGAAGGATCAATTTAATTCCATAAAGTTATGTCCATATCCAGTCAAAAATATTTTTATATTACTACTGTCTATCTTGTTTTTCTTTTAAGAAAATATTCCTTGTTAGAATTAATTTGGACTTTAATTACTTGCGTTCCTTTTCAGTCAGCTTTTAAAAAGACGGGAAGTATCTGTACCTTTGAAAATTGAACAGCTTTCTGAGGAACTAGATGCATGGAGAGCTTGTACTCAATTAAACAAGTAGGTGGAAAAATATAAAATTACCATGAATGAGACTATTAGTATTCAAATGTTTAGTTATAAATACAGTATTTATTTCCTTTGTAAAATCTGAATATGAATGTAAAAAATGAGTACTTTGTGGCTCTTAATTTCTAACACAAATTAAGATTTATAGTTGAAAAACAAGTGTCTTTTTTTCATAGGCCTACTGATGAATTGCCATGCACCCCGGCATCTGAATCGCAGAGAACGGTGTATTCAATACTCATATCACGAATGCAGGAGGAGCCTCTGAAAGGAATGGTTGGGCCAGACTATGTCACAGGATCAAATCTT
This sequence comes from Fulmarus glacialis, assembly GCF_000690835.1. Lineage (NCBI taxonomy): Eukaryota > Metazoa > Chordata > Aves > Procellariiformes > Procellariidae > Fulmarus > Fulmarus glacialis. Next base: position 31,701 of record NW_009211277.1, read on the forward strand.
CCTAGTCATTCAGATGTTCACATCTCTTGTTTGACAGGGCTAAGGATACAGGTACAGTTTCAGAGAGCTGAGGTGTTCTTAGTGATAGCATTGACTAGTTGTGAGGTTGCCATAAATCTAAGGTTGCTCCCATCATTTGGGAGGAAAAATGTTTTCCCTGTTGTCACAGTAGCAGAAGTTAAAGAGGACAATTGCTGACATCTGCTATATAAGAAAGGCTATATAAAGAAGAATTGTCCAATCAAATAATTGCCCAGTTTCCCAGTCCAAAACTTTTTAATTTCCATGGGAAGGACAGATTTCCTTTGCCAGATGTTCTGTCTAAAGTGCAGGTAACTTATTGCCTACTACCTCACCACAGCTTGAATAAAACCCAGGAAATTATTTATCTTCAACCACATACTAACATTACTCTGTTGTAGTATTTATCATTATGGAAATGCATACTATAAAACTTGTAATTCATGATTAATTAAAGCCAGGTATTAGAAGACTAAATATTCTAATATATTTATTCATCACTGACATAGAACTTTATGATCAAAACATACTAGTCCTTGTAACACCTCTTTGGTATATGTTGTTATTTTCATAAAGGGAAAATTGACAGAGCCTGAAAACACTACTCTCAGGCTCCTGTCTCCAGACAGTACCTCAGTGTGAATTTACTCTCTTATATGAGGCTGAGTCTGTTTCTTCTGTCCAGTGCAAGATGCCAGCCCAAAGAGTAACGGGGTTGATCAGGGATTAAAAGGGATAGTTTTGCATCAGAAATTGGAGATTGCAAAATGCTAGCGGGATTTTTGAGGTAAACAAAATTCACAACTGCACACCATCAAGTCTGAAAAAACTTGCTGCCAACACTTCCACGTTAGACCAATGGTCTCTGGCTATGGCTATACTCTCAACATTTGCTAACAGCCATGTAAAGCTGCCATTGTTATAATCTGTTCAACAAGAATAGCAAATATGGTGTCACCAGCTTGTCATCTACGATATCCTTATTTCTGGATTAGTGAACATTAGAAGTCGTAGCTTTAGGCATGCAGATCAGCTCATTAGTTAATACTAAGGTATAGTAGCCTGATTGTGTGGGTTTCCAAGTTTTAAGTAGCAAGTTTGGAGAGCATAACTCTTTAAGAAGGCACTTAAACTGAATTGCAGCTTTGAGACTGTATTTTGTCAAATGAAGAAATTAGCAAATAGCTTTTCTTCCATCAGATAAATTAGTATTTTGTCCTTTTCAAAGTGAACATTTGAAATTATTCTGTAGACTGCGTGTAGACTCCATGTTTTCAAACAATTCATGGAGGCATTATATTGGGTTTTTTGTAGATGGGGAGACACACAGATCAGCACAGATAATGACAGGCACATGAAATATGTACAGTATTCTGAAGGAAAAAAACTTATTACCTCAGTTTCTAATTCAGGCTAAATTTAACTCTGGAATAATTGATGAACATATATAAAATACCACAATTATTAAAAATAAAACAAAAAATTTAAGGATTATGAAATGCTGGGTCTCCAGATTTTGGAACATAACAAGTTCATTCAATTTATAATGTGTAACTATTATCAAAGCTTTAAGCTGGCAGGGTACAATTTTTGCACAAACGTAGATGATAGCTGTAAATCAGGTTTTCATGTTCTTCCCAGATAAAAAAAAAAGTGCTTTCTGTTGTGGTAGCCTTTGCACAATACACATGTACTTTCTTATTCTTTCCCTCTCCAAATATTTTTGCTTTACAGGGTCCAGTGTTCTTCCTTGAAGATGGAAAATCTGCTATTTCACTGAATGATGCTTTGATGTGGGCCAAAGTGAATCCTTTTTCACCACTAGGAACAGGAATACGACTTAACCCATTTTGATGAGGTGTTTTTCTCTGTACTTCGTAGTGCTTAAAATAACACTCGGGGGGTTAATACTGATTTAACCTTGCTTGTCAAAGGACAGAAAGATGACAGTTGACTCCTGAAGGGCAATTACTTGGACTTTGAAAATTGTAAAATGAGAACGAGAAGAGGATTTCTATACAAATGTTTGTTGATAATCCAAAGAAAAAGTTATTTGAGAATCCAAAGAAAAAAAAAGTCCTAACTTCATAGACAGCCATGTCCTTTTTTAAATAAGAATACTGTTGTCAGACAATACAGACATATTTCAGTCGACTCTGTGTAAACAGATGCCTTGCAAAGGAAGTAAGCAACTATCTGCACATTATTAAAATATTGATAACAAACTGTGAAATCCATAAACACACTTTCAAATACATAATAAGAGAATTACTTTATTGATAGTCACTGCAACCTGTTTTTAGAATGACTGGAATCCTGTGGCTGTTTCACATCATGTGTCCCCCTTTTTAATTTTAACTAATTTTTACACACAGGATTCTATAGCAAAAGTAAAATTTAGAAAGTGCTTACATGATTTTTTTCATCCGTTAGTTATTGTGCTTTAATAGCAGTACAAAGATGTTTACTAATGTTTTGTTTTAACAGGTTTGAATACCTAGATTATAAAATTCTATTTTCTAATAAGTTCATCTTTGGCAACTGTCCCCCTTATACTTTCACTGGAAGCTAAAATATATTTATAAAACTTTTTTTTTTTTTTTAAAAAAGGGTTTGTAAGGCGCAAACAGCAAATGTATTGAAATTATTTAAATATGTTATGTACATTTAAAATACTTGTTTTCTTTTTACATTTTGTATTAGTTATAAATATACATATAGTATGACAGACCAGAAGTAAATACTTGTGCATATATTTTTATTTACTAAAGCTGTACTTAAATGGAAATAAAATTATGGCAATAGAAGACTAAGAATATTTAAATTTTAAAGCTGTGTATTTAAAGTGTGGAATTTAATCATAAGGCAAATCTTATTCTTATTAGCAATTATTCTTATTAATAATTCTTATAATCAGAATTACTCACCTGTAGAAAAGATGCCTTGGTTATAATATTATTAGCTTAAGTGATGGCACACAAGCAGAAATCTACTTTATCTGTTGTTACATTTTTTTGCTGCTGCTTTAAAATAGATTTTAAAATCGTGATAGTTACATAAAATGTAAAGACGTTGCAATTGAAAATTGGCAGAACTATTTCTAGAGGAACTGTTACGAAACTGGAAATAACACAAAAGTCTCTTTTAGCAGACCCTATTGAACAAAACCCTCAATATATGGGTAAGCAATGCGCTCATTTAACTAGAAAATACCACCGTGCGGGAAAGGTGGGATGGAGATTAGAAATACAAAATTCCCGTCTCCCCCCCCACCCCTTTAAAAAGTTAAAATTTCATTCTGCCAGTGTTTTAGAGTATTGTTACAGGGTTTCTGGTGTAAGAATATATTAAGGGGGAGGAAAAAGCTTACCTGTTTTGTAACCTGTACAAAAACATTTTTGTACATACTTGGATGCTGGAACAGAATGTTTTACTTTTTGCAGGTATTGTTTTGAAAATGTTTTACTTTGTTTAACCCTGTGGAGCTTGGGGAATGAGACTTGGATTTCAGAAATAAAAATCCATAGTTTTTGAAAGAATTTTCCAGCAGTCAGTATCTGATGTGTTGCTTCTGTCAAATGAAAGACTAGCTATCTTTTAGCACATAAATTGTACCACCTTGTATGTAAAAGTTGTTAATACAGAGTTGGAGAGCAAAGGTAAGAACTGAACGTGCAGCCCCATGACTGATGATTGGAATCTGAAGGATTGGCTCAACTGCCACTCTACTATATTTAAAATCTTTTGCTGTGTCCTAAGGATTTTTGCCGATATTTCACAGTTTAAATATCTTACAATATGTAGTATAACTGCATCAATATGTTGTGCATAAATTGTGCCTTAACATGGAATCTTAGACAAATCTACTCCCTCTTTAAATTAGAGAGTGAGGGTTAAGTACTCCTTCATTGCTGAAATACAAAAATTAAATCAAAGGGTGCTTTTTATATTAGGAATCCATCAGGTAACAGTCATTGTGAATAAAATGAGGTTGCATTTTCTTTAAGGTGTTGTACCCCATGTGGTGAGTGAGGGGAACATGCAGAAAAGGTTGTAATTGTGTCTACTGCTACAACTGTAGTTGCAACTGTCAAACTATAGATTCATCATTTTCAAAAATAATTTCAGATTGTTTGCTAATGTGTGACTTCATTGTCTAGCACAGCTAGTCAAATACAGATATTTCCCCGTAATATTAAAGAATCCTTTGTCTTCAAATGATTGTTTGACTCTTCTGTAAAAGTCATATTTCTATTTGAATGAAGAAATTTATCAAGCTATACAACTAGTGCTTTCCAGTTACTATTAAATCTCAGTTAAGCTTAACATCACTTTATCCCTACAAAATCAAATTCACTATTCAATGACCAACAGTAATGACCAACGTTACTGACATATTTATAAGCTTCACAGACTGCAGTCACAGGTGGGTTCCAAAACATATCAAAAAAAATCTATCATGCTGTAAACTCGTCCCATTGCAAAGACTGCCTTTAAAATGACACTTTAAATCCATGTTGTTGAATTTCTTCATTGGGTAAAATCATTTAAATCCAGAATTACAACAATTTAAGATGAGACTAATGCAAGAAACTCCCTTCATTCTTTACACAGAAAACAAAACTAAACTACTGAGTCTAGATACCTTTTTCAGAATAGGCATTAGTTTTTTTGGGGTTTTTTTTTTTAAACTTGAAGCTTACACATTTGTGTAGGAAGGAAATGAAATCCAGGATCACCTTTGCTCTAGATAAAAAATACTGAAAACACAGGGCAGGGAATAGATTTAGAAAAGCAGTTGTGAAGACCAGTATGCTTTTGCACAATAGGTCAAGATATGACATGAAGTACACTACCAGATTTAGTGAAAATTTCACATGCAACAATTATACCATGTGGCTTCTAATGTATCAGTAATGTCTGTGTCAGAAAAATTCACTGATAAAATAGTAAACCAGCTCTAGGAAGAAATGAAGCTGAAAAGGAAGCAAGGCAATGTTATAAAAACAAGTAAATTACAGTATTGCAGAAATTAAGAAATAATAACAAAAGCTGTATTTTAGAATATGGTGATTTCAAAGAGGTTTTCAATTTATTTGCTTAAAAGAGAATTGTTCCCTAACAGACAGTAAAGTTAAATTTCTTTTTGTTGATTATGCAGTCAACACTACTGTTATCAGGTTTGTGTTTCAAAGTTCCACTCTCTGGTGGAGTGGAGATTACCCAAGGAAAGGATTACCTAAGCATCCATCCTAACAGGATCTGTCAGCTTGTTTCACCTGGTTTTCTTTAAAATGAACACCTGTTTTGCCTCTTGTTTCTGAGGAATCTGGATGCATGTGGGGGGAAAAAAAAATCAGAAAACTATATTAAAAGAAACAGTGGCTTTGAACATTCAAAGTATTAAAACTCCATAATTTAAAAGTGACAATGCTGTTTTAATCACCTTTTAGTTTAAATTTAGTGTAGAATTTTATAGCTAAACAGTGAAAGAAGGCCTCATTTTTCCTTATGAAAGCAGCATTTTAGCCCTATATGTACATAAAGCCAAAGCACTACCATCTTCTGAGGGTATGATTATTTGAACCAATGTAGACTACTGGCGGTGGGAAAAGGGAAAAATATATACAAAGAACCTGAAAATTGATCTGACTGATCAGTTTGGGACTATTCTCCCAGCATCCAAACCAGCCAAACACATTGGCATCTACGTGGGTAGGGCCATCGTATGGTTCAGCATGCCTGCGAGCAGGACTCTGGCTTGCTACAGAGCTGACTATCCATGTCGCACTTCTCCTGCACCATATCCTACAGTTCCCCACAGAGTCAAGGTGTCTGTCAGTGCTGTGGGAATTACTGCTTAAGTAAGGACTGGAGCACCTGCCCGATCACACATTCATCAGCAAAATGAAGATCTCCATTACATAATTGGAGGGAGGAAAACTGATTTCAGTATGGTAAAAATATCCAGAATAAATCAAAGCTCTGAGGAAGGTAATAGAAGCACTTTTGAATATTAGAATAATTTCTACAGATGCCATGTGTTGTGGTTTAACCCAGCAGGCAGCCAAACACCACACAGCTGCTCACTCCCTCCCCCCCCACCCCTGAGGGATGGGGGAGAGAATCAGGAAAAAAAAAAGAAAATTCATGGATTGAGATAAAGACAGTTTAATAGAACAGAAAAGGAAGGGAAAATATAATAATAATAGTGGTAGAATATACAAAATGAGTGATGTACAGTGCAATTGCTCACCACCTGACAGGCCGACCCCAGCCCATCCCCAAAACAGCGATCACTACTTGCCGGACCCCGCCTCCTATTTATGTGCTGAGCATGACATCATATGGTATGGAATACCCCGTTGGCCAGTTGGGTTAGCTGTCCTGGCTGTGCTCCCTCCCAGCTTCTTGTGAAGCTAAAAAGTCCTTGACTATAGACTATTCAGCAACAACTGAAAACATCCGTGTATTATCAACATTCTTCTCATACTAAATCCAAAACACAGCACTATGAAGAAAATTAACTCTATTCCAGCCGAAACCAGGACACATACCAGGGAAAAGCTCAAAGCAATTTTATGTTAAAAATAAAAAATACTGGCCACCCCCTCCAAACTTCCTATTTTCTAAGAAATTGTATCTGACGTCTTCAAATTTTAAACACAAAATCTCTTTGTTGCCTTCATAGCAAAAGTAAACCAAAACCACACAACATCACAATCTGAAAAGATTAAAATGAAGACTTACATGATGTGAGAAACAAACTTACATGATGTGGCAAACAGTTTTTTCCTTTGGGATATGAGTTATGTTCTTAGAGGATGGAGCAACAAAGATGGTGAACTGCATGTTGTCCTAAACTTGGTTTAATGTTAAACCCCCCTTTAAAAGAAAAATCACAACTTGTTCATTTCAGCAGTATGTTAAGCATCTGATCAGTTAGTTGTTCAGTTTTCTAGTTTGTTTGCAGTTACTACCCTTCCCCCCGGCTTGACTTGGACACCCAGATGATCTCGGCAGCTGTATGAGTACTACAGAAAAAAAAAAAAAGAAACAAACCCTCTAAAGAGGAGAAACATTAAACAGGTTGTATGTAAAAGTGCACTGGATATTCTTTTTAAATTGAACTTTTTTTTTTTTTTTTTCCATGTTAAAAAAAACTAAAATGAGATGGCTTCAGCATTTTGGGGGCGCAACATGCATGAGAACATCATAAATAAGCAGGAAGTAGACTGTTGAGAGATTACACAGTATGTCTTGAAAGCACACATGCTGAATTTGAACAACTTTATTTGAAGAGTAAAATCATTAAGTCATTCTAGTTAAACATCTTACTTGGCAAAGTAGGTCCAACATTGAAGAAAAGAAAAAAAAACCCACAAACTCTGACATACTCTGATCACATACATCCTTCTAATGATCCAGAACAGATTTTTCCTTTGATGTCTGTCAATCAGTATACTTTATTCTCTTCAGAGATTTTAAAGATGGAGCTAAAAGACCATCTGACCTGAAGTTTAATGTCTAAATTTTGTTTGCATATGCTTCATTTACTCCTGCAACTACCACTGATACCAAGATGCTGGAAGAACTTGTACAGTCCCAGTACATGCAACACATGGTACATTAAAAAAATAGGAGAGATTTTTTTGCCTTGGCCTGTGGCACAGAAGAGACTTATATGGGAATGTTAGGTTCCATTTTGGTGCCAGCATTTTGAGAGAACTCACATGAGTGCAGAAAAGGGCTCCAAAATGAAACGAGCCAGAGAACTCAGTCTCATTTGGGAAACATCATTGATACGGCCGTGGTGTCTTTTAATTGAGACAGAGCGTCTTCCAAAAAAAAAGACGTGCTTTAGTTAACACACTGGTTAGGACGTTGAATGTAAGAAAATTCAAGTGAAATGCAATGGCCTGCCAGACAGAGGAGGTCAAACTAGACAGGCTAATGATCTCTTTAGACCTCAAAATATCTGAACTAGTTGCAGTAAGACCAATACACATACAAAACATTTGCAAGATTGGATTGATACAGGAGTATTATTTTTTTTTTAAAGTTATATACTTTGTCTTACAGAAGAGAGGAGTGATGAACAAGATTAAAATGAACAGAACTATAAACTCAAACTGATGATTGATTTAAAAATATCCTTTTACTCTTGAAGACCAGTTGATAATATCACTGATCCAATTCCTAACACTCATTATCCACGTAAATTAGATTAACCTAATTAGCAGAAGAAGGAAATAATTAGCTACTGCTACTGCATTATCTCTTCACCTGCTCTTCTTAAGGCTGAAGAAATGCAATCCTTTCAGCCACTCCTTGTACCTCCCACTAAACACCTCGGTGGCCCTTTCTGGACTCGCTCCAGTATGTTAACGTATGTTTCATACTGGGTGGTCCAACAGTGAGTGCAGTACTCCAGGTGCAGTCTCTCAAGTGCCATAAAGAGCATCAGAATCACTTCCAAAAGTGATGGCATATTACACCCTTAATAACGCAGCCCAAGATGCTGCTGGCCCCCACTGCTGCAAGGGCACCATTCCATTTGTCGTCCATCAGGAACCCCGATGTCCTTTTCTGCAAAGGTCCTTTCTAACCAACTGGCCGCAGCCTGTAGCGGTGCGTGGGTTACTCCATCCCCAGTGCCGGATTTTGTCTTTGCTGAGTGTCATGTCCTGTCAGCCCATTTCTCCAGCCTGTTGAAGTCCCTCTGAACCTGGAGGGGCCTCCAGCATGTCAGTCTTTCCCCTATTTGCTATGTGTGTCCTCCGTCCCATTGTCCCAGGTCATTAATAAAGACATTGAGCAAATCTAGCCAAGAAGTGATCCCTAAGGGAGATCACTTGTAACCGGCCATCAGCTGGACATCTACAGTCCTTTGATCACAGCCCTTTGAATATGACAGTCCAGCCAATTTTCCATCCACCTCATCAACCACTTATCCATTCTATGTCTTGGTAATTTGACTCCAAGGACACTATACAACATCCACTACTACCTCCTTGAACCCAGAGCCGTTTATTTCTTCAAAGAATATCAGTGACAAGTTATATCTCTACTATAGGTATGATGACTCAGCCAAGAAGAGCTAAGGAACTCAGCAGCTTCTTTCAGTAATACGGAGTAGCAAAGCGGAGTATTTATCAAGAACATGTTACTGGTGGAAGTGCTATTTATTAAATTTAAATTTTACTCCAGTAGCGTAACACTGATACACTACCCAAGGAATGTTGACTGTAGCTACACAGCAGTCACCAAACATCATGAAACACTGGGAAAAGTTCAGAAGACTGTACGCATGACCCAATTCATGTTATCACCTGAATGGTTCTAATGGTACTCCCCAACCATGTTTAGGCAAGCAAGACAAAGGCAACCCGAAGGAGGCCTGCAGCTCGCTGCCTTCAGTTGTCATTCTGATGCTTAGCACTGTAGCTGTGGTAAATCACGGCTGCCCCAAGCTCTGGTCCTGCTCTTCTGCTTTTTAAGAAAATAGAAACCGACAACAAAAACACTCTCGTGGATCCTCTTCCCTCTCTTGCATTCTCATTCTCATATGCATATTAACAATGGCATTAACCTTCTATTTATGTTAATACTGGGCTCCATCATTATTTCTGTTAGCCTGATGTTGCTCTTGATAGCCTCTGAAGCTGTTGATCTGGCGACCATGCCTGATAATAGTAGTCAGTAAAATCAACTTCCCTGTCTTGAAGTTTTTTAATTCTGAAGAAAAAAAAAAAAAAGTGTTCAGGAATTGATTATATTTAAAAAATCACTCAATGTTAGTTATTTAGTTTTAACAGTTCTATAACATATTAATTACTTTCATTTTGAAAACAGGGAAACCAATATACAATCTTCTTAAACAGCTTAACCAAAGTTATTTGGTCCAGCTGAAGGGAATCAAGCAGCAGTCGATATCCAGGCCTGTGAGCTCAATCGGGTAGGTTAAAGCTTCTCAAACTCTTCTTCCAGTGTCAAATTGCATGTTAAAACACATTTTTCACTTGTGACTGTGCTATTTCTTGCCAAATCAGGATAAGATATGAAAGATATTGAGTAACAGGTCAGAGCTAGTAATGAACAGTGACGAAACTGCCTGTAGGCATCACCAACTTACCCTCTATTAGTTAGTGTGTCACGCAGATGTCCTGCCCCCGCGCTTCTGCTGCTGCTGGCTGACAGTGAATTGTTCCCTCTATCAGCTCCTGGGCCACGGTCAGCTTCTATTTTGCAAAACGCTTTATGCAACAGGAAAAAAGTTTCGGGCATGAGCAGGTGTGAAGAAGATGCCTGTATGGTTTTGTTATCTCAACTGAGATTTCTTGTTGCCCCAAAAAAAACCTTTAGCTCACCCAGAGAGGCTTTCAGTACTAAGACCTAATTTGTACAAATACAAAAATTAGCCAAATATTGCCGAAAGCGACTGCTTAGCCTGGGTGTTCACATTTTACACATCTCATTCTTCCGGCGTGGGAACTCAGAATGACGGAGCTTAGGCCGGCACCCC
>NW_009211278.1:0-23118 GCF_000690835.1 Fulmarus glacialis
GACAAGGAACGGCCCGGGCTCGCCGGCTCCGTCCCACCCGCTGTAAGGAAAGGGACGGGGTTTTACAGATGGAGTTGGCGGTTTCCCTCGTGTATGATTCTTTTTTTCAGCTGTTTTCGTGACTGAATATCGTTTTGGATGCTTAAGAGAGCAAACGTTTTTAGGTAGAGCTAGTAATTAGGCCACTCACTAAAAAAGAGGAAGAGGAAAATGTGTGGACATACAACCTCTTCTTCTCCGCTTCAGTTAACTTAAAATAGAGGTTCATTTTTCTGTGAACACAGCAAATGACGAATTCCCACACATCAGTCTATCCCGCAGGAAGGGTTTTCTCACGGCAGAGAGCATTTTTCAGGAGGAATCATTGTAAGGCAACAGAAAAGTGGAAACCTTAGTGCTTAAAATAACCTGACAGTCTCCTGGCAGTAAATCCTGGCTGTGCTGGGCACGGGGAGGTACCACAGGCACTGGCATGTTCAGCAGCAGCATGCGTTCGTTGATGCTCGTGCAGGTGTGGGCGAACGTAGGTGAGGGAGGAGCACCGTGAGGACAACAAGACCGTAAAGAAAGAGCACGCTGTGCCATTTCTGTAATTCGTAGTATGTGAAATTATTTCAGGCTGGTTTCAGATGCAAGCGAACACAGGATACATAGAAAAACATGAAGGCCAAGCAAATATCTTAAATAATCGCCCCCTAAAAGCTCTTTGGATTTCAGCTCAGTCTCCCAGCACTGGCATATAGATTTATTTAACACCTAGGAATTAGGAGGTTTTCCTGACAAGCACATGCTTACAGTGATGTATGAGGTGCAGCTCTGAACTGTTAATCCAGTTAAGCTCACAAATAAACCTGGTTTTATATGTGAAACTATTTATTCAACTGTGCATTTTTCTTGACTGCTACTAGGCCAAATTTTAGTGTTGACTGGAGTAGGGAAAACACCCCATTATTTTATGTGGTGCAGATGTAGGTGAGGGCTCCTGAGGTCGGCAACTATGCTGAAAATTGCACATATATATTAAAGAAAGAATAAGCTAACTTTAAACAGAAAGTGCAAGATAGCAAAAATCACATAAGAAGTAAAACAAGGTCTTGTTATTGCCCGTAGATTATCCCAAGAAAATGTGAGAAAGGAAGGAAATAATTTTGCTGTTCTTTTTTCTCCATTTATGGTAACTTTCAGCTTTGTCCTTTCTTGTCTCTGACAAATCTACTTTCTATACTTTCTTCATCATGATGCTGCTCTGCTACTTCCGGGACTTGTACATCGTTATGCTTTCCTGTTCCTGCTTTTCTCCCTGCAAATATTCTGGCGAGACTTTTACTTCTGGTGAAGCTGAGGTTACAGGAAATCTTCCTGTGCTACAGTTTTAGCTCATTCCCCCACGGTGGGGAAGCACAGACTTTGCTTGGAGCACCAAAGGGTTTGCACACTCCTGTCTTCTGAGTCAAGGTTTCCAGCATATCTGTTTGCACAAAAGTCAGTAAAACTGGCTGTGTTGTGGACAAAGAGAGAATGAACCCGCTTGGTTCATTCCCAAGCAAGATTTGTCTTTCTGAAAACCCTGGTTATGTTTCCCACTTTCATCCTTGCAGTGCCAAGCTTGGGGTCGCAGTTTCGCAGCCCATGCAGTGTTTCCTTCTATTGCTCTCTCTTCTCTGCACCAGAGTACATATTTATTCTCGTGTTCATCCCTGGATCCCTTCCTGCCTGCCTTTGTCAGTGTTCAGATCAAACAGCTCCTCTTAAAGGTCCTGGAGGCCACCGGGTGCCACTGAGCACACATGAAAATTTCCATTTCCCATAATTTCCAAAAATTTTCCACACTCTGTTCTCAAGCAGCTGGGAGCAATCAGAGAAGGATAGGTCTGTCATCCCCCAAACACCAAGGATTATTTTCAGCTGTTGTGTGTCTGTGTGAAAAAAATTTGTCCGTCTTAAAATGTGAGCCCTCTGGGAGGGTTGGTCTGGCGTTCAAGAAAAGGGCATTGGCACGTCGCATTGTACCAAGGGAGAACAAGACGTGGGCAGGTCTTGGATCATCTGCTCACCATGCTTCGTCCCGTGGTCAATCGTCGTGGTGCTGCTGCCATTCTGCACCTCTGGTCTTCATCCAAAGAGCTTGTGCGTGGCACTCCACGCACTCCTTCCTCTCTCTCTCCTGTGCTAACACGTTCAAAACGTTGTAGTCTTTCAAAGAAATGGTTGCCATAGTTTTTCCACACAGGCTTAAAAATACATTCTTATTGTGCTTTCTTATTCATGGCAGTCCTGTTTTGACTCTTGTTTTCAAAAACCTGAGTTGGAGGCAGGGACCGTGCATGTGGAGGTTTCACTTGTGACAGGACTGTTGTGTTATGAGCAACAGAAAAGAGACAGTTTGTCAGCTTTAATGAGAAACAATGCTGACATGCATGCCTGTAACAACCCTAGCTTTTAGATTTGTTTTGGGATTTAATTGTTTTCTGATGGAAAAACAACTTCTTTCTCTGCTCCATTTTCACCCATACAACATCTTTCTTATTTCCTAGTCCTCTTTGCCTCTCCTGTTCCTAATGATTTGGTAAGGACTTAGCTGGATGCTTTGAATTTTTGCCTTTTTATTTTGGAAGGCACTGTGCCCATACAAAATAAATATGATGGCAAAACTTCCCAAGTCTTGAAGCGTTTGTGGAGATTTCCTCTTCACTTTTAACTTTGTTTATTCACATGTTATCAATTTTTTACAAGAAATGAGGCTGGTGTTCTTTGATGCTGGAGTGCCAAAGTTTTTCAACCTGTTTACCTCCTGACTGAAGTACTGGAAGTTGTATGATGCAGAAGGTATCTGAGTATTTAATCATTCTTGGTAAATTTGGTTTGACTACTTTTTAAACTCATCTGGTATAACTTGGTGTGACTTCACTGAAGCCAGTGAAACTATATCAACTTACGTCACAAAAGAATCAAGCTCTGCATAAAAATGTACCAACAATTTAGAAATATTAACAGACATTGGCAAAAACAGAGAACTGTATATGGTACATGTGTACTTGTAACACACACTTTTATTTTTATATAATAAAATTTTTTTTGCTGTATGTGAATGTCTCTAGTACATGGCATTATACTTTTCAAAAAACTGAATAGCCCTGATTTAACTATACTTATCTCACTGTGTTTGTACTTTAAAAGAACATAAAGTGCACAGTGACTGACTGACTAAAAGATAGTTTCAATATGAAGATTTACTGTTATTTTTGCAGATAATAAAAGAAAATTTAAATTTTAATCAAAATACTTTAGAGGAGCAAAGGAATAAGGTACATTTACCTGCCAAATGTGTTCTCCTTTTTGCTCTTACTGATTCTCTTTGATTTTTAAACAAAATGACATCTGTGAAACTGAACAGATTTCTTCAGGAAGGTATTTATGCCATAATAGTATCAGAAACCTCATCTAAAATTGTTTTTGTATGAATCCAAGGTTTGTCTTCTGCATTCTAAGAATCTTCATTTTGTTGTATAATAAGGTGTACACACATCACATGTGAAGTGAGAAAATAAAAAATAAAATTCCTTTGCAATAGATTAATTTGGAATCATGGCAGGAAGAATTGTTTTAAACCCTTTGCTGAATAATTAACAAAAAGTCTCAAGTAGCTGACTTAGAGGATTCTGACTTATGTGCATGTCTCAACAGAGTCTTACAACAATGTTGTAATTGTATTCTGGTAAATAAAAACTTGATTGTATTTGTGGTATTCGAGGTATTTTAATAGATAAAATCTGCAAAATTGTTGAAAAATTAGGCTTTTAGTATCCATGGAAGTTCACGACTTTATTACAGACTGGCTAACCCAACTGCTATGCAATGGTGTTTTAAGAAAACTGACTTGACCCAAGTGCCTTCTTGCTCTAGGAAACAATTGTATGGGATATGGAAGCCAATGTTTAAGCTGTCAAAACTTTAAAATAAGTTAGAGTAGTTTCACTTTTATGGTGGTCTGCGGTATGCTTGGAAAGTTTGGATACAACTTGGAAAGCTATCAGATAGCTTCATTTCTTCTACACAGCACTCTAGCATGCCCTCCTACATTAGGGCTGGGAATGGCTTTCAAAACAATTCCGCTCCATCAATTCCATACCAATTTCCCTCTGCAAAAATGAAAAAAACCAAACCCAAACCCGCATCTGGTTAGCAACAGCTATGTTATGCTCATGTTTAAGTAATGAAGGGGTACATAGGAGACTGAATTGAGAGGGATGAAGACTGCACCGTAAGTGGTGCTGAGGAGAGGTGGAGAGGTGTTCCTCTGCATGGACATACCTAAACTTGAACAGGTTCTATTATGCTTAATCCTGTGGTAGCAGACATGACACAGCAAGGTACATACACGTAGCTTTCCTGGGCACCAAAACTGCTGGAGGACACACAACCATCTATGTAAGAAGTTGAGTTATGCAGGAGAAGTTGTGTTCACTATTTGAGGGCCCTACCCATCTCATTTCATCTGCTGTCTCAGTCTGAAAATTTACGCCCCTGTGCTACAACTCCTCAGTGCAGACACATCTTAGAACAACAGCAAGACCGGTAAGAATGCAATGTCACTTAGTAATACAGAAGCAAACTTTAAATGGTACAGGCAGTTTAACTGTGGTGTACAGAGCTCAGCATGGGCTAATGTAAACCAAGAAGACATGGGGATGTTTGGATTTTTTCATTAATTAAAATGGCTGATTTAATTTGCTTCAATGATTCATGAAGTTTCAGTTTCAAGAAATGGATCAATGGCTGAATTTTAACCATTTCATGAAGTCTAATTTAATTTTCTTATCCCCACCTAGTTATAGCTACAGGCTTATACAAGAGGGAGAGTTGAGTCCTGCTAAAGAACATCTCAGACTGAAAATAATTAACTTAGTACCCTTATGAAATTTTAAAAAGTAGGATTGGTTTCTATGATCTTTGCAATCAGAACACTGGTTCTAAGCTGACACTCTTTAATGGTCACCATGTCTTACCCTTTGAATTATGGTAAAAGATTCAGAGGACAACTGATGAAAGGCATCTCTTGTGATTGTCATCATTATAAAGCTGGCAAATGAAGGGAAGGCTTCCAAGGTGATGTGTTTGCCTTGTACTGAGAATCAAACTTTAGGAGAGGCAGAGCCACCGTTGCCTTACATTTCATTGATTTAGAATCACAGAATCATAGAATCATAGAATCATTAAGGTTGGAAAAGACCTCTAAGATCATCGAGTCCAACCGTCAACCCAACACCACCATGCCCACTAAACCATGTCCCTAAGCGCCTCATCTACACGTCTTTTAAATACCTCCAGGGATGGTGACTCCACCACTTCCCTGGGCAGCCTGTTCCAAGGCTTGACCACTCTTCCAGCAAGGAAATTTTTCCTAATGTCCAAACTGACCAGGAATTCTACGCATTCGGAAATATCTCAAACTGGACACCTGCAACCACTGGTGTTAAGACTGGGAGAGAGCTTCTTGGCCATGGAGTCAACCTGTTTGCTAGATCAGGCAATAGCTCATCTAAACTGATGAGAGCTGATCCTGCTCTTGCCTTGTAACTATATACGTTTCACGCTAACTTCAGAAGGCATTTTCCAGCATCTCACTCTTCTGGTGGTTAAAGCTGCTAATTTCCAGTCAGATTTTTTTCACAGCCAATTTTTTCTTTGTGCTTAATATGTGTCCACATGGATCGTTTGACCCAAATTCACAGCACACCAACATTTGATATACCTTGCTTCACTATTTAAAAGTTTCTAGTAACCCAAAACTTGATTTTTTTCAGAGAGCTTGGATTGATGGGAATATCAGGCCAATATGCAGTACCAGTCACAGTACTCTACTTTGTATTTCATTGATGTGAAAAGTAGGACCCAAGTTCTGGGTAAGAACATAGCCTGGTCATGCTGTATTTACGTGATAATCGGTATCAAAACCAAACTTTGCGGCAACAAGCTATCCTATGGTTCATTATGTGTATATCTGCCCAGCCCAACCTCATAAATGACTCTAAATTTACCTTCTTTCAGAGGTATTTATTCAAAGCAGACCCTGCAGGTATCCGCCTCCAAAAACCAACTTTCTAGGGGCAGACCCATAGAATCAATCACTCTTCAATAGAATGACCAATAAGAGGGAGATAACTGATAGGCAGCGAGTCACCTTAAGGCCAGCTGGTGAGTGAGTAATATAGTGGATCAAAAAGGCATCTGAAAATTTTACTGTTAGGCACAAATATTTTACTTTATGTTTTGAGAAAAGCCTTAATCTCAAATGGAGCTGAAAACAGGGATTTCTTTGATGCTCATGTTCTTTTTTTTAAACCATTGTCAGTATGACAATGTATACTTTGAGAATAGTTATGAGAAGCATTAGTTCGTAAAGCAGTATTGTTTATTCAATTCAAGAAATATTTACTAATGTAGCTATGCTCTACCTATGCAAACCTTACTCAGAAGTAGCAAGAACATATAATTTAGTTTACATCCCTTTCACAAGTCCCAGACAGTTTACATTTACAATGACTGTTGGTTAGTGATAACGACAGCTTGTGTCTTGTTGCGGAAGAATCCAGCAGCTCCTATCAGTGCACTTGTGTTCAAAATTGGCCAGACACTGGTGTCCAGCAGGACTTAGAAAGCTCCTCTGCTTAAGGTGAGTTCAGATTAGAATTCTGGCCATGCTTTCTGCTGGAACTTCTTTGTTCTGACCTCACTGTCCGGTTCTGATGTCACAGACCTTTGGCTTTATTCACAGAGTAACCTAGAAATGGACAACCTGACCCCACAAACAGACTTCATGGATGAAGTCATGGATCTGCTTAAACACTACTGCTAACTAGGACAGAATTTTAGCCACACTAATAAGATTCAAGAAGAGATAATTGTTGGAATAAAATCTCCTTACAGCAATTTTGAAGGCAACTCAGACGAAGGGAATAATTGGCATATAATTGTTATATGTGTCTTTGGACCCTAAAACTGTTGAAAAGTTAAAATATTGGTTAAAGTACAATTAATTCTTTCAGAGCCAAAAAGATTTTTGTATTCAGCTAGCAAATCTTATCTGGTA
The DNA here is from genome assembly GCF_000690835.1 of Fulmarus glacialis. Classification (NCBI taxonomy): domain Eukaryota; kingdom Metazoa; phylum Chordata; class Aves; order Procellariiformes; family Procellariidae; genus Fulmarus; species Fulmarus glacialis. Next base: position 7,091 of record NW_009211278.1, read on the forward strand.
CTTAAATAGCCTAATTAAGAGAAACAAATGTCCTGAAACCTTAATAACTATGAAAAGAGGAGTTATCAAATGATTTCTTAGTTTCAATAACAAAAAGCATGATAATTCTCACAGTATAATTAGCTGAGAAGTTGATATATTGCATATTAGAAATAATGGTTATGTCTAATCAGAATGAGTTCTTCCTCATATTTTTACATTCCATTAAAAAGTGAAGCACCCTCAACCTAATTGTGAATGTTGATAGGTTACAATTGTGAAATGAAGAATGAGGCACAAAATTAATTAGTCATGTTAATTTCATTTATATCCTTTTGATCTTTTGAGAAGAAAAAGAAGATTCCCTAACACTGCAAGGAATAAACTATTCATTAGTACTTTCACCTCTTTTCTGCAGAGACTGGATTTTCAGTGGTTTTCTTGCACTCCTCCCATTGCTTATTTATCTGTTAGTGCTATTTCTCTTACCCATTTAACAAACAGAGACGCAAGGCTAATATCGATGCAAATGCTGGCAACATTTTACTATGGTCCTCTGATGTGGACCTTTGGGTTTTTGAAACACACTTTCTACTCTATTCAAGGCCTTTTTCCTTACCATGAGCCCTCTGTCTAGGCTCTCATGCTCTTTTTAGTATTTAATCTAGTAAATCACTGCAGAAGAAACATTTTTTTATTTCTCTCTTAAGACTTACAGCTTCTTCTGTTTCTAAGCTCTACGCCAGCCTCACGGTCCTAGAGCTGCTATGCCTAAAGGATAATTTCACATGCTCTCCAGGTCCCCAGAGTGCCTTAGACTATTTTTGGTCCACACATGATTTTGTTAAAACTTGTGCCAGCGCTTGAGCTCAAGAAATGCTGAGTCAGCACACGAAGCACCCGAGTGCTGGCAACTGAGCATTGACATATGGGGGAGAAGAAAGCAGCCGAGACTTCGAGTCCCAGGCATGAGCATCCCCTTATTATGCTGTTTTCCCGTGAAAGAACTCAAAAGCAGAGTCTGTTTCTCAGAGAAAAGGGATGGAAGTGCTTGTAAATAAAAGAAGTTTGCAGTACGCCTTCAAGGATTTTGCATGTGTTTGAATATACTTGAACTCTCCTCTTTTTAAAAGAGGCTAAGAAAGACTTGTCAGCAATTAGCTGTAAAAGAGGGAAGTTTAATTCTCAGATACCGTGCGCTGCCTGGTTGGGCTTTTTGCATGTCAGGATGAAAGGTGCGGATCGAAATTTGTAGTGCTTAATCCTAGGTCTTGAGCTCACACACAACCATTTATCCGTGACTCTTGAGGGGAGGGTGAGATGTTCAAACATGTTAACAGGGTGCCAGGGGAGTCCCTAGGTCACAGCCTGGTCAGTGTCTCAGTGGAGAGGTGTCCTGGCAGGAAGGTGAGAGAGAACAGAGTTTCTAACAAGGTTAGATGCCCATGGTGCATGCCCACCACATGTGCATGACCAGTGGAGCAGCCAGCATCTTCTTGCCAGGACATACCAGGACTCTCCTTCGGGCAAAGGAAAGCTTTCCCAGGGTTATTTTATTGTACTTTTTAAAGAATGACTTCTCTCCATTTTACTGTATATGACTCCTAAACCAATGTTGCTAGGTAGAATATGATTTAAAAATAATAGGAATTAAAACTATTTAATTCCTTCCGCAAATAAAAAAGGATTAACGGTAATATACATGCCTATGAATTTCTAAGTATGATTTGGGGGGAAAATAGTATATGTGACACACAGCAAGGCATAAGGATATATTCCAGACTTTATTGCATAGTATTCAGCACTTTTTTCCCTAGCACTCAGCACCATAAAATCCTAGCTGAGGGGAAGTGGTGACATAAATTACCTGGCACAGAGCATAGCTTCCTTCTAACATGCCCATTTCTTCCAAATGAGTGTGGTGCTGTAGCCACTATTGCTTCACTTTATACCATTTGTCACCAAGAAATTTTGTGTCCAAAAAGTAAAGAATAAGGCCTTTCCTCAACTCTGGGATACCTTGATCCCTTACATTTGAGAGAGATCTTTCAACTCCTGTAATCAAAACGAATTTATAAGACAATGTTTAGCTGAAAGAGTCAGTCTTTTATGGTACACTGGATTTCAAAGGTTTGCAAGGGAAAGGGTGATTCAGCACGTTTAATGAGAATTACTGAGCTAAGTAAACAAAGGCTGTTTCTATTGCAGTGAGGCAATGACTTTGCATGCAGAGAATTACCTTGCGATACGCCGAGGTAGGTCTGCCCCTCCTGAGTGTGGGAACACGGCTACACTGTTTTCTTCAGCAGATGTGGGCCATTTTATATTGAGAACATAAGCAACCAGAAATTATAAAAAATGGATACACAATGACACTGTTCAGATACCAGGCTTCATAATTTGAAATGCAACTGATTCCTAATCTTTCCAAATATGTTAATATCCAGCATAAAGCATAAATGACAGAAGAAAATAATAAAACTGCTTCAAGCAATTTAGCTGTGAAAGCTGTATTACCTATTCCTTTTGCATCCCAGATTCCTCCAGAAGTCAATGAAGATTTGATGTGTTGAAGGATATTGGAAACATTGGTTATTACGTGCAAACACACAGACATAGCAATTGTAAACTTATATTGCTGAATTAAAATTACATAAAACATTTCCTTTACTATAATTCAAATATTTAAATGAATTGGTAGAAAGGATAGTGCTATTTTATCATACTCATTCGAAAGACTAGCTTTCCCTGTTCTACCACATTGTTCTTTGTCTAAATTTGAGGCTGTAGTCACACACCGGTCAGGAGAAGTGATTGCAATAGATTATGCCTTGATCTAACGTTATTCCAGCTGGTTTAGGTAACCATAGCAGCAAAGACAAAATTACGTGGTCTACAGATGCTCAAGGGAGAATATGAAGTCCCAAGAGAATTCTGAGGCTCAGCTTTTTTATGATAGAGATACCTGAGCTGGCTCAATTAGAGCTAGGTCTTCCTTGGGAATGTCATCTCCTGATGGCATACCACACTACTGAGGGAGAAGAACAGACATCTGAGTCAGGGCACCTGTGTTATCTTTGGAACTGGGAGTTTATATGTTTGTCAGGAAGATCAGAATACCTTTGCACAGTTGGCACTGTACATGTAGCTATACCAGGTCTAACTGAGGATCACTGCACTGTTCTCCACTGAATTACAAGGATATTAGTACATCTTTCCTGTGTGCAAACCTGATATGCTAACTGCCTTTCCTGGTGTTACAATACTAAATACACATTCAAAAAAGTAAGAAGCTATGGACAAGATAGGGAAGGCATTCAGGGAGTGGTCTCCTTAATGGACAACATCTAAGAGGACTTTGTCAAAATATCATTTTGTTTCTACTTTATAGCTTTTACTTCATAGCTTTTACTTTTTACCTTTACTTTTAAAGGTAATTTTAGGGAGAAACAGGATCAAAAATTGTTTGGTTTTCTGTTCCAGCCCCCAGGAAGGTCTCTTACTGTCCTGATGCTTGGGAATGACCTCGAAATGTCCTTGCCTTGGCAGAAGCATTCTGGAGGTTACATGAAAGCAGGAGAGAGGAAGGACCTGGAGACAGGAAGGACCTCCCCCAGAGCTCTGCTGAAGAGCAGAGCAATGAGAAGACCAAGAACAGGGGCTTCCAAGACCTCCAGGTTCATGAGGTAGAAGGGCATGCGGGACGTGCAGGATTTTTGACCTGAAACGATGCAGATGTTGGGGCCTGAATCCAGGAAAGATGGGTCAATAATAGCACTCCAGATGAGGTGACAGGAAACCACTAAGACATGAGTGCTGCATTCTGACAGAAATTGTAGTTTTCTGATGAAACTTTGTGTCAGAATGCTCTCCAGGTCTGCAAATAAATGCCTTTCCTTTCCACAACACTTAAGTTACTTGAACAAAGGGATCACACAGACTGAAATTTAAGCAACTGCTCCAAAATATGGAGAAAATAACAGATTTATGAGCATGCACAGGCAAAAGGATGTTGATTCAAAGACTGACACTCCCATCAAAGGTTAGGATACATGCTGGCTGACTTAGCACTTTGGGCCTTATGGGGGTGTTGAAAACTGTTCTTGCCTATATTTGAAATGAAACTATGGTGATTTCACACTCAGTTATTTTTTGTACTTGAACATCAGTGTTGGATTCAACTCCTTCACTTTAAGTGTCTGAACCTTTTACTGAAATGTATAGAAACATGTATATGTGTTTTGGGTTTACGTGGCAAGGTTCTGGTAACAGGTGGAGGCTGCAGGGGTGGCCTCTGTGAGAAGATACCACCCTGCCCCCAGGGTGAAAAACGTGGCACAACATCTGTGGGAGAGAGGAGTGAGAAAAATGTGAGATAAGCAGCCCTGTAGGCTCCGGGCAGGAGCTGTGATGCCGTGGAAAGGACCCATGCTGGAGAGGTTCATGAAGGAGAACTGCAGCCGTTGGGAATGACCCATGTTGGAGAGGTTCATGTTGGAAGGACTGTCTCCCACAGGTGGGACCACATGCTGGAGCAGGGGAAGAGTGTGAGGAGGAAGGAGCGGCAGAGATGAAATGTTATGAACTGACCACAACCCCTGTTCCCCATCCCCTCCTCAGAGGAAGGAGATAGATATATCAGGAGTGAAGTTGAGCCTAGAAAGAAGGGGAGGGTGGGAGAAGGTGTTTTCAGTTTCGTCTCTTTTTCTCACCATCCTACACTATCATTAATTGGCAAGAAATTAGATTAACCTTCCCCAAGTAGAGTCTGTTTTGCCTGTGATGGTAACCGATGAGCAATCTCCCTACCCTTATCTCAGCCCAGGAGCTTTTTCATCCTATTTTCTCCCCCATCATGTTGAGGAGAGAGAGTGAGAGAGCGGTTTGGTGGGTGTCTGGCAACCAGTCAAGGTTTACCCACCAGCACATGCATATGTACATATGTGTTTGTCTGAAAATTTGTTTTATAAACAACCAGAAAAGGTTTTCTTTTCTAATGAACATCAGGCTTAAATTCACTGAGTACTTGACAAGAAAAACAAATATGACTTCTTTGGCTGCATCCTATTTGAAGCAATTAAATGGCCTCCTTTCAGCATCTGTGGTCATAGCTATTGCATTAACAAGGTTACAGATGATATTAAAAAGATAATACATAGTCATGAATACTGTTCTACCTTCTTTTCTCTTTTTTTTTTTCTTTTTCTTCATTTAGGTGATATGGTTTACTGGTTTCTCATTGCTTCTGATCTATTAATACCCATATATCTTCATGGCACAGGGATAAAAGCTCAACTGCTATCTTCTTTCTATAGGCTGTTTGCCACAATTTGATTGTTGGAACCTCTAATGTTGTTTGGCTTCACTGTATTTCAAGATAAGATGCAGTAGGAACTTGGTGTATTGAATTTAACGGTGATTCATTGTGATAGAATTTTTTTAACAGAACAACTTTTGCATTTTATGTATTATAAGACGTACTCTATGTGTTCTTTCTCTAGCTGTTTTAGAATTGTCCTTACTTACCAGCTTACATTGAGCTGCAGGGCTTAAGGACTGAAGTGTATGAACTTCTCAGTCAAATCACTATGGGTGTCTTTACAGTCCTTTCCTTCCACACACAAGCACACACTGAACTGAACTTCTCAAAGACTTTCTACTGACTGTTTTATCTGTGTCAGTGTATGTGCATGTGGCTGTTTGTATGCATATAAATAAATATATCATACTGAAAAAGGTCACATCAAGGTAAAATGTCTTAATGTCACACGGCAAGGGTTCTTTGGATAATGGATGATAAAATGGCAACGGTCTAAGGACCAGGTCTGATCAACTTTATTACAATAATATAATTTGACAATCAATATAATTAAGCCTGAGAGGAATGTAAGCAATCTAAGCATGAGTGAAAGGCAAAAGGGGAAAGCTCTCACTTGCCGTGTAGGCAAGGATCTGTTAAAGATTAATCTTACCGACTGATGAGCAACAGTTGTGGAAATGTTGACTGCTCATGTTCTCTGTCACGACATAAGGATGTCTCCTTTGCCAGGCAGCACTCCTGGACCAGCCAATGGGAGCTACCCTGAGTTAGCATTGGGGCACCTTATTTATGGCATTGTGCCGCCTTATTTATGACATTGTGCCTTCTCTGTTCAATCATATGATCAACAGGTTAAGGTAGACACATACTTTACATACAAAAAGGTTGGTGATCCGCAAACAGTTACACATGGTTGATCACAGGTTTCTTTGTGTGAGCTGGTCCATGTGCAAGCAGAGCGAGCACATCATATAAGTGCTTTCCATTGTCTCATGCCATACTCGCGGGTCAGAAGTGTCTCACCATACTTAACAAAGAAAATAATCATGACTTTTTGGATGCAGTCTGTTGTAAGTAGTCAAGCACTGGCTGTTGAACAAACCTACATCTTTCACAGTCACCTCACTGTCCGGACCCTTCTGGGTGAAAGCAGGGTATGTGGCTGCAGAGCTATGCTGGACAGGTAGAAGTAAGCCTTTTTCTTTTCTGCTTTTCTTGGCGTGAACCCAATGATTCTTGCATTCTCAACTATGCAATTTCAAGAAGACTGGTCAATGAAGCTGCACAATACACATCCCCCCACAACACATGGTAGAATGTAGTGGTTAGGACTTTTTCCTCATTTCTGGAGTCAAATCCCATAAAGGTCAGACCTTAAAAAGCTTGTCCAAAGTTCTTGAACAACTAGACTGTTGACTGCTGGATTAGCTAAAGCTCAATACTTTATGATGTTTTGTATCATAGCTTCTGACCAGTCACACTGGACAGACTATAAAATAAATCATGGAATCATGAGACCTTCACTAGACACTTACTATTCCTTTCATGCTTCCGGTCTTTTTGACTCAGCAGATTAAGATGAGCATTATTATGGAAAAATCTTAAATAATAATTTTACAAACATGCAGTTTTACAATGCTGACTATCCAATTTACACATTAGTACCAGGCTGCAAGTAGCTCTCCAGACAGAACATACTCAAGATCACTAATTCCACTGGTCATACATTGTTAATTATGTTTACATTGTTTTCACATGTACACCACTGTTATGATCACTGTGATCTTATGAGTGCTCTTATTGACATTCTGGATTCCAAAACAACTTCACTTTATGTTTTTCCTAATAAAATATAAGTATTACTTGACAGCAAAGCACCCTCTTCACATATTCAAATCCAAAACAATAATGAATTTGAAGCCTTCCTTGCCATCTTAGACAATTTAAAAAGAAAAAAAAGAAGCTAAAGGACTTCTGTATCAAAGGCAAATTGTTCCCATTTTTGTTTCTACTATTCAAACTAAGAAAGCTGCAAGTAGCTTGTCATTCTAGGATTTTAGTTCAATTTTGCTTATGTCACGAGAATTATCCAAACTTTCGTTTGGTCAGTTCTAAATATAATATTTTAGAGTGCCATGAAAAATGACAGGCTGCTATTCATCACTGGGTGCTTATTCTAAGAAATGGACAATACTGTGTAAGTATCTGGCTTTTTCTGTTAGTTCTGTATCAACTATATAGTTGATAGCAAGACACATATGGTAAGTTTTTGGTTTTTATTAGGCCTAACAATAACTGTTTAAAATAACAGAAAACTCATGGCAGAATATTTCTTCTACTTGGCTACATGTTAATTACTCTGATCTAGTTCATGTTAGTTCTTAAATAGTATAAAAAGTCTAGTATTTTAAGAACTACGCCAATAAAAGGTCTTGAACGATTATCTCTAAGGCTTTGTTTACAGCTTTAAAAAATACATGTTCTCTAACTTGGTAATAAACCACCTCAGATTTAGTAGTTCTGCTTTGAAATTTATGTAGAATCCAGTGAAGTCATTTTAGAACATTTCTTGGCACGAATCAAAACACAGTGTTTTCCTTTTATGGCTATATAGTCTTGTTTAATCCAGACACATAAACTTTTGCATCTTATCTGCAGAGCTTTTGGAGAACATTGTGAGGTTTTTGCCTACGAAAATAATTTGAAAAGTCACCAGCTACTAGGAAAGGGAATTCCATTCTTTAAAAGGTTACTTCCCCAGATGACAAAACAAAATAATGTATAAACACCAATTAAGTAATTAAATTATTATAGAGTAATATATATTATGTGATATGCAAACAAGCCAATCTATAACATTAATTCCCCGCAAATTTATGAAGAGGGGAAAATAATTGCCTCGTGTCAAAACATAGCTTAAATTATAAAACTATAGATGTATGTTTTTATCAAATAACTGAAGTACCGATCCTGCTGAAAAAAAAAGCATGACATTAGTCTGTTTGAGTGCATTAAGTTCTTTGCTGGATTAAGGACTAAACTAACACTTAATTTTCAAAGATGAACAAAAATGATGATCAAAAATGAAAAAAAAATACACCAAATGTACCATTAAAGCAAATATTCTGTATTCAACAGATAGGGTTTTTTTGTTGAATCTTAAAGCAATCTGTTTGTTTCTGAGAGTTTTGTAACCTTCTCAACATACTTCCTACTCCTGCTTTTGTCAAAATATTGTAAAACCATTTCCAGTGAGCCTTTGACTCTGTTGTGTGCTTTCATTTAAGAACAACATACTTATGTTTTAAAATCCCTAGTTCCTGAAATTGGATAAGTGTATGTTTTCATATCAGTATTTAATAATTACAATTTTACCATACTGTTTTAGGTAGTAAAAGGCTTCATGTCTACAAACAGGATACCCTGAAGTCAGTATGATAACATACTTTTTGTCCCATATGGCATGGATGTTTCACACCACAGAAAGCTAAGCTTTATTTGTGACCTTCTGATCTCTGTATATCTTCTCTTCCACACAGTAGAAAAATTAAGGAGCCCAGTGGAGATCTGCACGTTCTTTGACACCTGCATTTTCTTGTACATCTTATGATTATATAAAATAGTACATAACAAATGAGGCTTCACAAGTTTATTCAGCTAAGCAGATGCAAAAACCCCCAAGATCTTTGATGTATTACAAGAACTGTAGTTCCATCTAACATAGGAGAAGGGAACATTTGTGAAGAAGAACAAGTAGGAACCTTTAAATCAAACATGCTATTTCTTTCTCCATTGATCTGACTACATGAAGAGTTTTTATTCCTTTCTCTGGTCTCTATTGTTTCAGAATAAAGGTTTGGACTTTGATGGTTTGGACTGGCTGGAAAGCTGCCTGGTGGAAAAGGACCTGGAGGTGTTGGTCAACAGGCGGTGGAATATGAGCAGGCAGTGTGCCCAGGTGGCCACGAAGGCCAAGGGCATCCTGGCCTGTGTCAGAAATAGTGTGGCCAGCAGGAGTAGGGAGGTGATCGTGCCCCTGTACTCGGCCCTGGTGAGGCTGCTCCGCGAATCCTGTGTTCAGTTTTGGGCCCCTCACTCCAAGAAGGACATTGAGGTGCTGGAGCATGTCCAGAGAAGGGCAACGAAGCTGGTGAAAGGTCTGGAGAACAAATCTTATGAGGAGCGGCTGAGGGAACTGGGGCTGGTTAGCCTGGAGAAGAGGAGGCTGAGGGGAGACCTCATTGCGCTCTACAACTACCTGGAAGGAGGTTTTAGCGAGGTGGGGGTTGGTCTCTTCTCCCAAGTAACAAGCAATAGGACAGGAAGAACTTGCCTCAAGTTGCACCAGGGGAGGTTTAGCTTGGATATTAGGAAAAGTTTCTTCACTGAAAGGGTTGTCAAGCATTGGAACAGGCTGCCCAGGGAAGGGGGGGAGTCACCATGCCTCGAGGGATTTAAAAGACGTGTAGACGAGGCGCTTAGAGACATGGTTTAGTGGTGGACTTGGCAGTGTTAGGTTAATGGTTGGACTCAATGATCTTAAGGGTCTTTTCCAACCTAAACGGTTCTGTGATTCTATGATGCGGAAAAAGGTGGTTTATTCCAAGAACATATAACTTGATTTCCTAGGCAGCAACCTAAAGTGTTAATTTTCTTGGGGTTTGATGAGCTGAAAGGCTTCACTTTGGGTTTGGTCTGATGTCCAGGTTTGACTCATAATCTTCCAGCTGACCTTTGCTGGATAAACAAGCAAAATTCAGAGCACCCAATACAGTAAGAATTGTTTCCCAGTTCAACACAAGCCTTCTGTCTTCACCAGCATTTTGAATATATGACTATTAGACATGTGAGATTCAAAGACCACTGTTAGTTACAGACACAGCAAAGAGAAAATATGTACTAGACTTTGGGCTATTCTGTCTAGGCTTTCTGTGAATGTTTTTTGTATCTTTACCAAGCAGTGAAGCAGTATTAGCGATATTGGTAATCGCAGTAAAGTTAGTGTTATAACTGTTCAAAAAAATCCTACTTGTTTAGAGAAAAACATAAAAGAAGTCCTGGTAATCATTGAGGAGGGCACTACATATTTTCTTATGCATATTTATATCAAGGAAAAAAAAAACCCAAACCAGATAAGCCTGTGTTTTGGGGGTTTTGGAAAAAGAACCTGGTCTTGCTAATGAGCTGACAAGAAGAGAAGTCACTACAGCCTTGACCATGCCCAGCATGCCAGAGGGATCAAAACCAGCTTTGTTTGTTTGACCTAACATAATGAAGGCTGACAGGATATGTGTCGCTCTCCATAAATATTTTGGGATGATAATCACCACAGAAGAAAACAAAGCTATTTAAACCACATGACAATGTTGACACAAGAACATGTGGGTGTAACTAAGCTTAAAGACCATAAAATTGGAAATTAAAAGGAAGTTCCTAGTCATCAGGTGGGAGGAGGTTCTGGCCTGCTCCTGTGAGACTACTTGCACAAATTTTTGTTAGTAAAGCATTTTCTGACAATATATACTATGAGGTAACACAGTATCACAAGGATGATCTTTTTTTGTTATGTTGTTCCTTCTTTAATTCTGTAATACTGCAGGCAACTAAAATTTGCTTTTTTTCAGTATTCATATAGTCATGCCTGGTTTGTATCTATATTTTTTTGTCTTTCTTTTTTTCTGTATCATTAACTATGAAATTTATTAATTGACCTTTAGGACATTCCTGAGGGTCTCATTGGCTGTATAATTGCACAGCAGAGAACCAGCTTCTTAAAAGCTCTTCAGTAATTCTCTTGGCATCTCATGAAGGGCTACCTCTTTCATATAGGGCCAAATCTCATTGCTGGTGTTGCTTGATTGCCTACGGTGATAAAGACAGTGAAATCTGCTGTTTGCCTTTTATTCTGATTGGCAGCTCCCACAGATAAATCATTTTGTAGCTGCTAAGTGAAGGGAGTGCAGGAAAAACTAAAAAATATGTTTGCAGTAGTTGTAGAGAAGGCTCAATGGTCAGATGCCAGGAGAGCTGAGTAGGTGTCATGGGCAGGGAAGGACTGGGTCAAGAGAACTAGGGGCTGTGAAGTGCATGAGGGTACACGTAGGGTAGTAGTGGTATTGGTTTGACCCCAGTAGGCAGCTAAGCACCACAGCCGCTTGCTCGCTCTCCCCCAGAGGGATGGGGAGGAGAATAAGAAGGGCAAAAGTGCAAAAACTCATGGGTTAAGATAATGAATAATTTTAAAAAGGAGGAAAAAACCCACAAACAAGAGAGAGCGACAAAACCAAAACCAAGAAAAACAAGTGATGTGAAAGAAAACAATTGCTCACCACCAACCAACTGATGCCCAGCCAGTCCCCAGGCAATGGCAGCCCCCGCCAACCTTCATCCCCCCAAGTTTTATTGCTGAGCATGACATCATATGGTATGAAACATCCCTTTAGTCAGCTGGGGAAAACTCTCCTGGCTGTGTCCCCTCCCATCTTCTTGTGCACCCTCAACCCACTTGCGGCCAGGTCACCATGAGAAGCAGAAAAGGCCTTGACTCTGTGTAAGCACTGCTCAGCAATAACTAAAATATCCCTGTGTTATCAACACCGTTTTCAGCACAAGTTCTACAAGATACTATGAAGAAATTTAATTCTATTCCAGCTAAAACCAGTATGTGGTGCTCTGCAGAGCTTTGGATCGGCTAGAAGTGGCCAGTAACGAGCTTCAGTAGATTAGGTGAGGCTTTGGGAGCCCACTGGAGCTCTCTCTCCCTCTCCCTTGTGCCAGCTTATCCAGCTTCTCCAACCCAACACTCATCCACATCTCCCCTTTCATTCAAAGTGAGTGCATCTTTCAAAGCAGAAGGGATTGTTTCTGTATTCCTAAAAATTAATCTGATGCATCTCTTCAGCTTATGGTGCAAGACTGGGTGCTGATGACTGAAACCCAGATATCTTCTTTCAATTGTAAAAACAGATCCAATTGTAAAAATAGATCCCATTGTAAAAAATAGATCCAAATGGAAGAAATTCAATAGCGGTTTCAACGTGTGGTTCCAGTGCCTGTCTGTCAAACAAGATAGAATAAAACAAGAGAAAACATATAGAAGAGCAACAGAAACAGTCCTTACACATCTTGTCCACCTTTTAGAAGAGTGAGGAGAGGGAAAACTAAAATTCATTATGTTGTGGAAATAGAAACATAGGGAAATATAGGTTTGCATAATTCTGTTTCTCTGTGGTTTGCACAATTCATGGTTTTCGTATTTTTCTTTATTTATTTCAAAGTTTTGCCAAAATCTTCTTCTGCACACAGTTTACTTACTTGAGGTTTCCAAGTAGAACTAAAAATAATTTACTTATAATTAATTTATAACAGTGAAAATTCTATTCCAGAATATTTTGTTCTCTTATCTTTTCTCTTAAAAACTATTTTAATAAAGATTAATGAAGACCTCATTTTCTTCTACTAAAAGGCAAAATTACAATGCAAAATGGCTCATTCATTCAAACCTTTCCTGATACTAATCTGTGAAGAGATAACAGTAATATATTAAAATTAGAGACAATATCTACTATGTTAGGAAATTGGATGAGACATTAAACAGAAACAGGCTATGTCAGCAAGTTATTCTTGATTAGTTTCCAAAAAAATGCAGTTGATTTTATGTCCATAGCACAGACTAGTTGATCTGGACAGGGGCTGAATCTGTACCTTTCTACCTTTATGTAGAAAGCACTGGAAGAATAGGAACATTATGGGGAAAAGTCTTTGCTAGTAAATTAGTTGATTTTTGTCCATTGAGAACCAGATCCACGGATTCTCTAAAGCACCAAACACTAACCAAGGACAAGGGAAACCATCACTGCTTTAATGATAAATCTCCCAGCTATTCTGTTTCAGAAAATCTGCATTGGTGCACACAGAATGTGCCCTTCCATGCTTGAAAGAGGTTGTGATAGCCAAGTAAGTCAAGATTTGAAAGACCTGAAATTAAAAATAGCTATTAGCCATCACAGTGGATGTGGTCAAGTTTCCCCTCTGAGTAAAAACCCTTTAACCATGGTACAGAAGGCAACATGATGAAATTGCTCACTTGTTACCTTCTGACTTTTTCTGATTTCATCATTGTCTGAAATATATTTTATTTTAGAAATCAAAATGTTTTTCATTAACAACACTTAACTGTGTACTTTTTTCCCTTAAATTGTCTGTATATGTTTTTCTGTATTATACTCCATCTATTTTTACACTCACTTAACCACAATATCCACATTACTTTCTGGTAATTTTATTATAGCTTTTTGCCCATTTAAATGGGTGATGATTTCTTGGTGGCAATGAATGCAGTTCATAGCCTCTGTTACTGTTCTGACCACCCAGGTTCAACTCAGTCCAGTAACGTCCATAAGTTTAGAAGAAACCTTCATCCATAGTAATGCCTCAGTCAAATTGGAGTTCTGTGAACCGCCTGACCTGGTCAAAGTGAAACCGTTACACCTCATGTCCATCATTAGAGGATGGGGATGAAAGGTTATTGAAAATCACTGCTTGAGGTTGCAGTGAGGCTGACAAATTTCCTTCTTCAAAACAATGAAATGGCTTAAAAATATCACTGTTTTCTATTCCAGAATTCAGTCATCACACCTATTTGTTGTAGTTTTTTTTTTAAAAAACCTTAGTTTTTCAGTGTGTTTTTGACCTACCTTGGGTCACCTTTAGAAAATCTGAGAGCAATAGCACATATTCTGAGACACTTTGCACAGCAGGTTACCGTGGCAGCTCTGTGAATTGCAGAGATCTGCTGAGCACAAAGACCTCTTACAGTTTCTGAAAACAACTGTATTTTGGTGTCTTAATGAGACCCAAGCCCCTCTGAAAATCTGCTTTTCTTGTGACAGGTTGGGATCAACAAGATTTAAAGAACTTTTTATCAACATTTCTCTATCTATTTTGAAAACCCCATTAACCTCCCTCGCCTTATGTTCTACCACAGCCAAACAAAACACAAAATGAGATGATGTGCTGGCTCTCAGCCCTGGGAAGGTGTCTGAGAAAGCTGCCCATCGACCTCGAATTCCTATGCCTCTAAGCCCAACGAGCTGCAGGAGGGCAAGGAGTACCCAGGCAAACAACTAAAAAAAATACAGAATTAAACACAAAAAAGCAGAGGGGCTGTGTCCAAATATTGAATCAATCAGTTTTACTGTCTCTTTGATTCAAAGTTCCAGATCCTAAAGACTTCTCATTTTATAAATTGATGGTGGAGTGAGGCATCTGTGATGCAGTGATGTTTATTTACAAAGAATGTACTGAATCCTCTTTGTTTGAAGGAAGAAAAATCGAATTACAGCAGCTAATCCCCCTGCTCACAGTCCCAAGCTGTTCTCATCCGATAGTTAACTAAAAATCTCTGCCTCCAGGCTGATACTCTTCTGTCTTCCTTGGTGTAATCCAGCTTTGATTTTGCCTCCGTGTGTGTGTGTCTGTGCTATTTCTGTAGTGTTTCTTTTTCTTTTGAAGACGCGCATGTGTTTTATCTCCACATTTGTACACAGCTCGTGTACAAATGTGTTAGCCTTTCAGTGTGGCAATACCAGCGAATGGTGTTTGGGGCATTTGTAGTAACACTGAAGTGCTCAGGCTGAAGCTGGTTGCTCATATCCTATCATAGTTTTCTTGCCTATGTAAAAGTCTTAATTAAAGACAGTCTAGTTTATTTTTTCAGATCTTGTCTTACCATGTTACCAGGCCTCTCATGCTCCCTCATGTCTTAACAGAAGCAGTTTCACACATCTGAAACCATCTGCACGCTCTAGGGTTTGGTGTCTTCATCAACAGCAGTGCACTGCTGCACCAAGTCTTTGAATGCAATTATAAATACTGGGCGAGACATAATTTTCCCTTTCTGCTTACACTAGTTCTTAAAACCTTCTGTGCTTCTTATGACATGAGGAAAATGATGCTAGACTACCCAGTATCCAAATGTGATACTCTGTGAAAGGGACCAAGAAGTGAATACATACACATAGTCTCATTATGCATAAGAAAGGACAAAGTGAGAAGAAAGAGAAGGCTAAGAAGGATGGGGTTCTTCCTCTAGCCTAGGAGAATTTATTTAAGAGACTGAAGAGAGCTTAGGCTGCATTTTTTAAAGCATCGTTCCTGGTATCTGCTCTATCAGGACAGAATCCCTATTCATAAAGCATTGCTGACGTAGTACTGCCAAGCATCTAGGGATAGTGGGACACAGAACGGCATCCAAGATTTTTGTCAAGATGTGCCACATAGCTGAATGGCTTTCCACTCTGTTCTGGTGGCTTTGTAGGTCAGAACCACTGATCCATCAAGTTATTATCACTATCACTGCTAAAACTTAGAAAGCGCTATTGCAATTTATGCACAAGCTACCTTGCACCCTTTCCCATCTGCATCTTTGTGAAAGCCAGATAGAAATCTGTCTTTCAACCTTATTCTGTTTACGGGATTTCTCAGTGTTACCGTAATAAGAGCTTTTTCTTTCTCTATTCTATCTTTGCCTGTTTATTCCAGTCAATAGGTCAATACATATAAATCAGAACAGTATAATAAAAGAAGAAAAGACAGTGCACACTGTGTAATTACTAAACAATCCCACATGCATAGTACAGAAGGCTTCTCTTTAATGGGATGTATCTAGCAACCTTATTTAGATTCTCCCCCATACGCCTCATCGTTGTTATCATGTAGCTCAGCAGGA
>NW_009211278.1:23149-78357 GCF_000690835.1 Fulmarus glacialis
AGGGGGAGTAGCTATAGTGGGAAAAACTCATATAATCACAAGAGCTTGAAAAGAGTGTTTTCCAAAGTTAATATACACTTTTTAAAATTAGAAAGTTAGAAGTAATATGTTTTAGGAGCAGGGACAAAGTTGAGTCTTGCTGCCAGCCACATGTAGCTATGTTAATGAGTTGTATTTACATGTAGCTTTCATGCAAGTTTTCTAAACTCTATTTTTTCTCACTGTAAATAATAAATGTGGATATTTCTCTGTATACCTTTTCAAAATATATTACCAAGGTACTTATTGAAATCTAAGTCCAAGGATGTAAAAAGTGGTGCTAAGAATGCAAAGTTTCTACTGGTAGACTGTTTACATTAACTTTGCAAGTGCTGAGTGTTTTGGATTAAGCCAGATTACTGACTTGACTAGAAATCGAGGTACTTACCTCCAGATATGAAAATTTGGAAAGTTTGATCCCTTTCTGTTATAAATTGCACTTGGTATTATAACTGTATGTGAGCATCTAATTCCCAAAATGCCCAAAACATCACCGAGGACAAAAGAACAGAGCCCTAAACCTGCTGAAATCAGTGATATCTATTCATTGCACTTAGCGGCATTAGGGTTTCCCTTTGGCAGTTGTTCATTTAGCATGAGATCAAAACTGAGCCATAATCAAGCCACAGCTTTAGCTCTTCTAATTAGTCTGGTTAGCACTCCAAACCTTTGTGACCAAAATGCTTCTGCAATACAGTAAATGAGATCATTTACCTTTCTCTTACACCTCACAGAAGAGCACAGATTCCTTACAAATTCTGGATTATTTTTATGTCCTCCATGCACTGTCAGAAGAGCTGCAGGAGAACTGCATTGGCATGACCTCTTGCTAGGGATGGGTAGATAGGAATGAAATATTTGGGCAGAGTAAATATTTATTAATGGTTTTGTTGAAATGTTATCTGTTTATGTTGTGAAAAGAAGTGAATAAACTTCGAAAAATGTCATTAATTTCTTCACTTTTGATTTGATCTTTGTCTCCATTTCCTAACCTGATGGAAAATATGCACATCATCTACAGATAATCTTAGCTAATTTTTAGATTATCTATGGCTCACCAAAAAATGTTATTTAAAAGTTTAACCACTTTGAGATTGCTTTTCGCAGGCAGCTTCCAAGAGGATGGGACCGATGAGAGCTGTAGTTTCCAGGAAGAAGCAAGCTTTCTTCCCTGGGCATTTTACTGCTTAGATCTTACTGAAAGTGCTCATATGGAGTCACGGAAAGGTAAATAGCAAGGTGGAGATTTCTGGCTTCTTTTGTCTCTCTGACCCCTTTTCTCAAGGTCAGGAATCAATGAATGGAGCATCTCTGCTGCAGATCAGAACAATATGCCAGTAAACTGTGGCCTTGCGCTGTTGAAGAAAGATCCTTATTCATTGTCCTGCAAAGAATTCATCAGCTCTGTTACCTCCAAGAACAGTGTTTTTGAATGAAAGTTCTGTTTTAAATTTCAACATACAGATGTTAACAAATTTACCATCAATGTGTTTTTCTTGTACCTCTCCCTTCTCCTTTTCTCCTGCTTTGTTATAGCTAAAAAGGGATGGAAGACCTGTAATACTGTGCAATGGAAGTCACTGGGTGCCTGTCTGCTGATTACCCTCAGAGCCACATTTGGCCTTGAGACCCAGTTACTTTTAAAAAAATTGTATTTAAATTGGTGACAGGGACATTTTAAGTTAAATGTTAGCATTTTCACTGCAGTTGATGTCATTCTTCCAAACTTAATAGCTTATTATCAAAAGCTCAGCGGCAGACTGTGTGAAAGAATGCAATGTACTGCATTATCTTTATTAAGATGTGAACAGCAGCCTGAGGAAGTCATCATGTGTGCCCAGAAGCACGTTTATTTGCTTTTCAAAACCAGCAAATTTTTATAGACACTTTTTAGCGCTATCCTCACAGAAATTCTGCAATATTTCCGTATTTAGAGTGGATCTAGGAGCGCAGAAGCCCAGGGTCCCCTCTAAGTGACAGACCCATCAGAGCAGCTGCCTGAGAGCAATAAGCAGTAGGACTCCAGAGCCATGACTTCTCAGTGTTCAACCTTGTCTCGGTTTTCCTTGTTTTATACCCTGATGACATGAGGCTGGAAGCCCTTGATCTAAGTAAAGTTGATGTGGTTTGCCATAGAAACCCCCAAAATGCTGTGCACCTCAGCTGCATTTTGTTTGCGTTTTAGGGGGAAGTTACTTATTTCACATATTCTTATGTCCTATCCCTGAAGAAGTTGAGCTAGAGCTGTTTGGAGCATCATTCTGCTCTCATTTGTAATGGAATTACACTGACATATTTTGATCAGTTTCCATGGAATTACTCATCCCCGTATGAGTTCAGAGGCATGGCCAAATTTTATAGCGGCTTCAAAAGCTTGTCAGTGCTTAATGGTATCCTTTCCATATGTGTTTGCTTTCTCTAGAAATTAACTACAGCACAAAAGTGGAAATAATCATGTCAGCAAACTGTTAAGATTTTATAGCATATTTTAAAACTTTATGTACTGATTTATTTCATAATGGTGAAGTATAACATGCTTATATTGTTGAGTTAAAAACCAACATTTATTGTTATGGCTGTCTGAGATGCCCTACTTTGAGACAAGGCGTATGACTTTGCTTAAAATATTTCCTGTCTGAATACATTTTAATAAACAAATAAACCACTTCAAGGGGTAACCTAAATAAATCAGTAATAAATAAACCCCTTCAGAAAGCAACATCTGGTACTTTGCGAACAGGATATTTTTGTTAATGTAGATGCAATTCTAGTCATGGGTACTGGAGTGTACATTTATAAATGACCTCACTGTGACACTGAACAAAGCACAATAGTTTAAAGCAGACATTAAGGCTAAACAATATTCAAGAGTTATCTCTGGCTATATTGCTAAGGGTACTTACGAATGATTATACTAAACACCTGGCTCATAAGTTACATATTATTAGTTTGCAATGCTGTTTATCCAGTGAAGCTGGATGCCATCTGCTTTTCAGTCATGTTCTGCTTTTCCTCCAGATTTCCCTCTGAGTTAAATGGGGGTTGATGTGAGTATGGGAAGAGGAGGACCTAAATGACTTTCCCAGCATAGCAAAGTAAGCCAGCATCCTGCTACCTCTAAGCTTTTGGACCACACAAAATTCGTCTGTTTTAACTATGGTATGTAATTGTGACCTCTGACAAGGTTTCTCTGTTGTAAACCTCTTCAAATACTCCACACCTGGCTCTCCTCCCTGTGATAAACCATTCCCCACAAAGACTTATTTTGTGCCTTGCAGACATTTTGGAACAGATTTTACATACTATGGATGCTTTTTACTTATTAAAAATGGTTTCAGACGTCAAAATGCAGGCTTACAAACAAGCTGAATGTGTTATTATTGTAGATCTTATGCATATGTTTCCTGAAGATTTTTACCTATTTCATCCTTTAACAGGATGACCAGGATGACAGTAATTAGAGATAAAAGATATATCGGAGATCTGACTCAGTGCACATTCCAGTGAAAGAAGTGTCTCACAATGATTTTAGTATTCCTTGGATCAATATAATCAAATTCTTTTTCTTTCAAAGAAAGACTAATGTTTCCAGAATGAGGAAATGGCACCTGTCTGACATGAAGTGTGGTTTATTGACATTGCAAGAGTCACCTCAGCCCAGGTTTTCTCCCCTACTCCCCACGCAAATATTGAACATCTCTTAAAGCCAGTGCTATAAGGAACTCCTGATGAAAACCTTCATTTATTAAAAAAAACCCGAACTGTTCCTGTCTTTCATTTGATAATTATCCCCCTGCTCTTTCCTGTCCCTCAGTGACTCCACTTCTCAGACTCTTGCTGACTAAACAAAGTCATTTACATATTCTATACTTTCGAATAAATGGCGAAAAGAATAAGAAAAGTGATTGCAGGGAAAAATAGTAAAGGCAATCTATATGGGACCTGCTAGGAGCAATAGGACTATGTATTCCAGAAATGTCCAGATAAGGATTATGGGGCTGCACTTCCACTTGGTTTTCTGAATATGTTTCCACGTATTCTTAAAGGCAGAAACATCTTGAATAGTGATACATTAAAGTAAAACACAAGAGTTGGGAAACATTGGGCATAGGCTGACAATGACTGTCTGCATTAAGAATTTTCATACATTAATGAGCAGAAAGGAAAAGCATCATCAGAAATATCTAAATAGATTAAAATGCTGAAATCTTTTCTTTTGCAAAGCTGTTTAATCACTAGAGAAACACTCATCTCTCCCTCTGTATATTTATACTGGAGATGTTTACCAGAGGTGAGAAATGAGCTTAAAAATTCTGTATTTAGAACACAAACCTTCACTTCTTGAGCAATATCCCTTATTTAGTTGAGCCTTTAGGATAACCGCCATCGATTGACAGGGACGCACTATCAGGCAAGGCTACTCCTGGATCAACATTTGCTAGACAGCTTTCTGCATTTAACCATACAAATCTGCCTACATTCTTGCTCTGTTTGAAAGTACTGCAGAGACAGAATGACAGATCTAGGGTATGTATACTGCAACCAAATAAAAAGATAAGAATTTTACATATCACTTCCCAGGTAATAAATATAAAAGTTTTTTATTTCCTTTTTTTGGGGCTGTTGCTGTTCTGTTCTTCTGTGCTAGTACTCCTTTTCCTATCTTGTTGAATTTCATTTGCTCATTCTGGTTTGTGTCCTGGCTTTTCTTATGAGTTTATTTCAGCCAGATTGTGCGAAGCCTTTTTTTTGTAGCTCTTTAAAATTTCATGCCCTTGATTTTTAAACACACTGGTAGAGCACTGTGCCTCCTCTGTGTGTTTTGCCTTAGTGTCTGTAGCATGAACTCCAACTCACTCTGCCATTCTGAATAGCTAAAAGGGATTGGGGGGTAAATCCCCCAAAAACGAGATTTGCTACTACCTGCTGGGAAGTAGCTCTAGCTATTCTCCTGATTCAAACCAGCTTTCCTTCTTGAAAACACGTATGCTTCTATTATTATTTAGGTTTCTCTTTCGTAATAGGATGCAGCACAGGTAAGCAATGCAAGATGACAGGGTCAACCTGTAAGGATGGAAAACTTCTAGCTGCCAGGGATATCTTCTCTGCCAATTTCTCAGCTAGATCAGAAGCTGCATGCACCACAGTTCAGTGAGGTGAGCTGTGAAGGCTGGAGATGAATAATTTTGCACTGGCTGGTTGTTTATTGACTGGAAAAATGTAGTTTCACTAAATCCACAATTATACAAACCTGAGATATTTTATCTGCACAATTGGGGTAGGTCAGCTGGGGGTTGCTGACATCCTTCCCAAAACTAATTCAAGAAGAGAGCTAGCTGTCTTGAAGGAGTGTCATCCTCATCCCTTTCTCCAATTAAATAATATGTTATATGACATAAAGCTCTTCCAACAGACAAGAAAGTGCCATAGCCCAGTGTAGATGTTAGTGGGATATGGGTTTTCTTCCTCCAAAACTTTGCTCTGCGACAAAACAAGAACATCTTTCAGATGAGTTGAAGTTAAGGTTATTGGCCCAGGTGGCTCTCCACTGCTGGTTTTGTGAATGGTGACTTTTGTATCTACTGAAAAACTCTTTAAAATAGAATTTTTTTTTTTTTTTTTCAAATACATTGGAAAACTTGTTCCAATACATCTAGCTGAAAAAGCTGAAAAAATGTATTATCATTCAGGATGTCCAAAATATGTGTCTTTCTCATTAAACTCCTATTTTAAGTGATATTCTTGTTATTTGAGTGACACAAATATGAAGCTTTGTTTTTTTTAAAAAAAAAAAAAACCACAAATTGCTTTTGGTCAGTAGGTAAACACTAAAATATGTTTTTTTGCCATTACATCACTTTCAGTGTATATTACCTATGGAACTGCCATTCTGCATGAAGGTGTCAGTAACCAGTGATTATCTAAGGGATAGAATCTTTTAGTCTTTACCCTCATTTTTGCCTGTTTGTGATGCCGCTATCATTTGCAATTGCTTGCTTCATCTATACACTTCTCAAGACCACTCCTCTCACTGTTGTACAACTTTTTTTTGTTTTATTTTTGTAAATTATTTTAATTCAGTGCAAAGGATTTGTAGGAACAGCGGATGAGTGCATCCCTGATGGATGTCTGAACATGATGAAATGGTGTAGATGAGGTGAAAAATTTTCTGGATTCTCATTTTTGCACTGAAAAGGTCAATTAAACTTCAGCAAAGACAACAACCTGTAGGTTTTTTAAATTATTACTATTTTAAGAAACTTGTAACCCTTCAAAAAGGATGAGGTCCCTTAGTGTGGATTCGTCCTGAGCTTATAGAAAAGTTCTCAGGTACTAAACCTTGTTTTTAAACTAACCAACTTAATCTAAACGCCAAACCCAACAAAACACCTAAGTATGCGCTAAAGTTATAGGTAAAAGTAGCAGTGATTTGCTGGATTGAGGTCTGCATACAAGCATTCAGATTTGCAACACCTGCCAGTTTTGTTGTGTGACTTGTACCTGCTACCTTTCTGATAATGGGCCACAGATATTTTGACAGTTATTGCAATTGCCTTTTTCTGACAGAGTGGGTGATTTTTTTCTGTCCTGGGAGCTGTTGCTAGGATTCTATCAAAAAATAGTGTGTAAAAAAAATTAAAGCACATGCCTTTAATGACAAAGGCTGCATCTGCCTCAGACAAACATCTTTGTAAAAGGCTTTGGCATGCAGCTGTAGCTGGAATAGCAGATGTTTACATTATAGTCTGTGAAATCTATCCCGGTATTCTGGAGAAACACTGGCCCAGCTGCAGTGCATTTGGTATTCAGGATTCTTTCGCTGGAGTGCCAGAACAGCTGAAATGAAATTTCAAAGCTTTAATTCTCTCTTCAGCCTATAGTACTGTAATAGCTAGCAATTAGAGAATAATTGTGCTGCGTTTGACAACGCATAGTTGTAATCAAAATACAATAGATAGAGAAGTATTTACTTTTTTTTTAACATGTAAATCCAATTCTTCTTGTGTGATGGGATCTTTGCCTGGATTCACTTGCTTTGATAGACTCTGCAGTTGCTTCAGTATATTTCTCCCATGCTAGACAGTGAAAGAGGAAAAACAGAAGCTTATCAAGATATCTTGTTTAGCAAATTCAGGTACTTTTGTTCTACTTTCATGTATGGGAGTGTTGCTGTGGTATAAAAAGATACTGAATGTTGTCCATTTTGAGTCACAGAGCACAGGTACGGATGTTGGCTAACTTCCTGGACTGGAGACAAAGAGGAGCAGACCAGAACGTCACATCACAGCGTTGAAATCTTCAAATGTGTGTCATGTCTATGGGAGCCTTCCCTGCAAACCTGGGAGGCATTAGTTGTCAAAATATTTCTGCATGAAATTGCACAGCCTGGCCAATGTGGATAAAAGTTAGTAAATTTGATTAATGTCACCTCCTTCTGACCCAAGACTTCCATTTTTCATATTTGAGTTGGGCGAGTGCTTGCAAGCTTGTATGGAGTTTACATTTTTTGATAGTGATTTAGGGGTGTTGGCTGCAGAAAAGGCTTAGGTCCATTTCAAGAGAAGCAATTAATACATGCACTTGCGGTAGGTGTAGGGGAATCCTTCCGAGCTCAGTCACTAGCATTGTGTGAATGGTTCTCAGCTGGAAAAATCATTGTGTGACGTGGGTAGAAAGATGGTTGTCAAGCCAAGCGTTACAACAGAATGTTTCTTGTAGTCCAACCTGTCCTTTCTGAAATAAACACACGAACCGAACCTGCAAAAATTTTTATATGAACATAGTCTAGTTCACCGGGTTCCTTCCTAGAACACTTGTTTGCAAAAAAGAATCATGTTTCACGTCTACTTGAAAATAAATCTTGTTTTCCTAGAATGAATTTGATATTTGCAGGCATCTGCAAAAATCTTTGAAAGATTAATTTTCATTCAATTAATTATTTGTTGCTACAGCTCAATTAATTTTTGTGTTTTGTGACTGGGAACATAGTCAGGTTGTTCCCTGATAGGCTTATTGAATTCATTTAATGAGGAGGAAAGAAAGTTACTATTCCCCAGAAGAACATAGCAAAAAATGTCTGTTATTCCAAAACTTACTAAACTTTCAGTATTCATGAATGTTTTTACAGTTGGTGGTGAGTATCTGAATAATAATTAGTACAGCTTCATGAATCAGAGTGAGTTTACTGGCCTTTGCCTGGCTAGGTATCTTTATGGTAAAAACATGGTACTAATTACAGATTCAAAGTATTACTCAAATGCAATTAACTTTGTAATAGATCTTTTTCTCTCAGCCCATTGGAGTTTTTATAACACAATTTTTAAAATGTGAGATTTTTGTTGTTGTTATATTTTTATAGATAAGTGAGGTCATAAATAAATTGCTAGCTCATAAACATAAGTGATGGAAGATTGATTCCATCTGGAACCACCACAGTGTTAGTGATATAAATCAGTATGTAAAACCTTAACAAATATTCCTTGATTCAGAGCCTGCAATTATATTCCTCTACCAGATTTCCAAACAGTGTGTTTAGAGTGGTTAAAGATTAAAGATTATTTTAAATCTCCTGATTCCATATTAAAATTATTGTGAAAATTCTGCTCTTTCTCTGTGGCCAATGCCAATTTGTCTTCAAATTACCCTTTTAATGACAATGGATTTAATTTTGTTTTCCCCCAGGATTAATATGCAGATCAGATTTTTGCAGTTTTACTGAAGACAACAGGGTGATTCATGAAATAAAGTAACATTAAGACTATATAAATGTTTTATTACTCAGGAGGACTGACTCATAAAAATTCCATTTGATCTGAACTACAGGATCTTATACTATGGTGGAATCAGGAAAATATTGAAAGCTGAAGCTTAAGAAGAAATTCAATCACTTCTTAGTTGTTCTTTAAATCTGACCTTTCAGACACCAGGCTTTAGAGAAATGCAGGAGGATTTGGAAGACATTTGAGAATAAACTGAATTTAGAAATACTAATTTTATAAGGTAATGGTTTGGCTAGTCATTGTATGGAAGAAAGAAATATTTTGAAAAGACTGTGTCCTTGGCTATGAAGATGGCTTCCTTGATTTCAGTAGGGAGGAAGAGATCACTCAATAGGAAAGTCTGTCTCTCCAGCTCACCCCAGAACTGGACTTTTGCCCAAACTGTTATTTCAACATACTTTCATGCGAGTGGGAACTACCCCCCAAAGCTGAAAACTCCAGCCTCCCATAAACAGCATTGTGCCAGCTATAAAAATACTTTATGATCAAACACAGCCATGCTGTTGTGATTTGATTTTTAATAAAATACGCTTTCTTAATCATCCTGACACGACAGGAGTGAGGAATTGTTCCAGTTACAAGGGGGCAGATGCAAGAAAAGAGAAGCAAAGTATACTGAGAAGCAGAGTGGTCTTGCCACCTGGGGCTACAGTTGACGGACTGTGGCTCTACGGTGGTCGAACCTATGGAGCTGGAGCAGAGGTTAGCCCTTCCTGCTAGAGGTTATTATATTGTGAGTCAGAAAGAGGACAGAGAACCTGCTGGGAAATTTTGCCAGCTATCCAGACCCCGGAGAGACAGATCAGGCTCTACAGAAGCAACAACTTGTTCTTCATATCTGTCTGTAAAGTGCAGGCTTGCCTTCCTGAACTTGAAGATTTAGAATTAGGTCTGTCCTTTCCATGAAAGAGACAACAGAATTCCTCTCCAGTGGTTTTCAGCAAATAGCACCTCATCTGAATCAGATTTTTGCGCAACGTTCTCAGGGAAAAAAGGGTCACATAGAAATGCTCATACAAAACTAACCTTTTTTAAATTTTGTATGTGCATACAGACAGCACCCTTTGAAGTATACCAGTGTGTTCCTAGGGAGCACTTAATCCAGAGAGTAGTAGTTTATACACTTTCACTTTCTTGCTTGCCTAACCATCTTGGATAGAAAGTTATTTTTTATGATGTCTAATTTTGCTGCAGAGGCTTGGTGTAGTTAGAGTTTTACATTCAGAATGATGTATTCTGCATTTCCTTGCACTAGGCTTTATCTAGAATATTAAAAAGCTTGCACTTTCAGTGTCAGAAATAGCTTAAATGTCAGAAATGTACACTGTGATATTTCAGGGGTCAAACAGGAATGAAGAATTAGGTTACAGTTTTTAGATGTTGCAGTAATAGATATGATGAGAACATGATCACACTGTTAATTGCCAAACAGTGGCAATTCATTTTGTTCACTTACTCTTAAATTTAGTTGAAGGTCGTTTCAGTCATGGGAAACCTAAGAAGAACAGGATATTAACTGGCTCACTCCTTATTTGCATTGTCTTTTAATAATTATTAAAAATAAAATTTCTTATAGTTTCTAAAATGTCAGTGAAAGAATGTATCCATAGCATATCATCTTGTTTTCATTAATATATAAGCATAAAAAAATTAGATCATTACCTTTTTTGGTACTAATTATTTCAGTCAGTCTGTTGCTGGTAAGAGAAGTCATACTGGACTTCAGTCCAATCTAGCTTCCAGTAAGACCTTCTATCTTAAGATGCCAACACAAAGAATATGGTCTTAATTCACCATGCTAGCCTATTTTTGCACTTGATGCTGTTTCAGTGACCAGCAGAGTTTTGCTGAGCATAAATACAAAGTAGAAATAAAATGCTTCGTAAAAATTTTAGTGCTTTAGTTGGCTGTAGAAACCAATGCTGTCATACTAATTAAAAATTTGAGTAGAGCAGCCATATCTAACAAAACATTTTGAGTTTTGATTCTGTAGTATTTACTATCTAAGATAGAAAAAAGATGACGCTGCAGACTTTGATTTATGTACCAAAAGACTTTATCTATGGGATCTACTGACTTCAAGCTTCATCATCTTTTCAGAAATTTTGAAATTTTGGTTTTTCTTTAGGCAGTCTAGAGCATGTAACCTTCGTTTACCTGTTAGATTTATGTGGAAGAACATAAAATTATTTTTTAAGGAATAAATCACTGTGCTTGCTACCTTCTGATAATCATTATTTGAGTGTTCATTTGGAGTGAAGGAATTTAGAGGGAATTTCAACACACAGTAGCTATTTTTTTCTTTTCTCTCATGCCAGGTTGTATCTCTCCCAGACCTTTTTCTCCTTGCTGTCAGTGCACAATCAACCCACACTTTGATTGAGAAGAGCAAGTTTAATTCTCAGTGTAAATCAAGGGCTTAGGAACTCACATTAAACCAGGTTGAGGCTTTTAGTATGACTGCGGAGTGCTGTAATTGAAAGTGGTAATGTGTCCTTCTGGGATTTCTGCCATCTTAAGTAAGACTGTGATCTCTCCCTAGGAAGTTTCTCCAGAAAACCTCGTAGGGCACCACTTTTATAAGAGTTGCTGGGTTGACAAGACTTTGCTATCTTCAGTTCGCAAAGCAGGAAATCATTCTGACTTTGCATCCTTCCTTCAGGCAAAAAGCAAGAAATTTAGGTATACTTCACTCTGCTTTTTCCTCCAGAGAGATTTATAGTTCTCAGTTCCAGCTTCACGGGATGATTACTCTTTATTTTGTCTTTCATATCTGTCTGCTACCATAACTACTATTTTTAATGGGACCCAGAAAAACTTTAAATTGGAGATCTCGCTAAACTGTTCACACACACAAAGAAATGTGCAGATCCCTTGCAAACATGCCAATCTTTTACCCGAAAATGTTAGAAGGATGATATAGTTTTAGGACTGAGCTAAATACTCCATTACCATCTCATTATGAACTACAAGTGGACTGGAAGTTTGGAAACCACTTTTGTCCCCTTTCCTCTGATTGTTTTTCTCGCTGCCCAAATATTTTCTTCTGGTTCCTTGGTCTGTGGGTTATTGAAGCTTAGCCTTAATAGCTAAGATACTTGCATTTCAGAGTGTCACAAGACTTTTAACTAACACAGACTGGAGCAAATATTGCATATGTAAGGCACTTATTCTGCAACAGAGAATAGCAGCTAATGAAAAATACTAGAAAAATACTTCTTTGTTTCAGCATTTTCTAGTTTGAGGAGACCAACTGGGGCAGGCAATGATTACCTCATTTATCATCTTTTCAGACAGTGCAGACTAACTCACTGCCATCCTTCCCTTCACATCATGTTACACACCTATCTTCAAACAGTGCAAAACAATGTTTTTTTATCATTATTATTGATTTCCATGGAAATGGAAAGAAGTTTGGCTAAGATAGCCTAAACCCCACTTTCTGTTCCACTGTTCAGGAGCTCTTTGTTTCCCAGTATTGATTTTTTTTCTGCACACAATCTGAAGGGTATTTGTACAAACTACTAAAAGAAAGCTTTTTTTTTGAAGGAAAATGGGGGTGGCATTTTGAACAAAAGCATCAGTGTTAGAATATGTATCACAGCATCTTCCACCGGCTTCTGCATGGTCATAACACTTATGCATTATGTTCATTCTCACCACGATCTGGGGGTTTCAAGAAAGCAAAAGGCAAATATGACATGAGGCTCTGGATAATAATGTTGATTTTATCAGTGAAATGTGACATTACTGGAAGACTGGATTTTTCTGTCTATATTCAATACTGTATTTGTGGCTTGCTTACCTAAAAAAATCCCACAAATAGATGACCTCTTAATTTTCTTGTTCCCTGATGCTCACTTTAACCACAAACTGCTGCTGGTAGTAACTTCTTTTTAGGTATTTAGTGCTGACTAAACAGGACTACACAAACTCAGCATTCACTTACGATATGAATTTGACCTCAAGTGATACTGCAACAGGAATTAATGACAAATAGCACCTGTTTTAATGTTTTCTCTTCAGTTTCTGCATTTTTTCCTTCTCCCAAGAAGTTTCTATTCTATACACAAGTTCTAAGAATTGACTACAGGAGATCTTGTTGCTTGCTTTATTAGAAAATGTTGATTTCACAGGTTTCACATGCATCCTTTTGCTCTCATTAATTCACAAGTCACTCACATAGTAAAAAAAAAAATCTTCTCGCAATGGTTTGGCTTTGGGTTTTGGATAGTGCATATTTAAGATGGTATAGACATGTGCTGGCTGTCCCTTACATGTTAGTAGAGAATTTACTGCAGAGTTCTCTGCTCACTGCTGCCATCACTTCCTTAAATGCATTGTTTTTTACATGAAAAGGCTAGAAAGAACCTGAGATAAAGATTCAGGCAGAAGACACTTTTCAACCAACTGAAGAGCCTTGTTAAAGGTCTTAATTGCCTCTGAGTGGATTATTTTCTAGTCAGAAACCCTTAGCTTCTTTATAGTTAAATGGAAAGTGCAAAAATATTATACAGCTGGGAGCTCCCTTTTCTAGTTGGTGACTTCAGCATCATTGCCATACGCTTTAATAGTATTCAAGGATTCATACTCAAGCACTGTGATAGGATTATTCATGTAACTATGCAAAAAAACCTTAACAAGCTCCGGGAGGAAAGATGCTGTCATGAGCAATTTATTTTTTTTCTGATAAAGCTAAATAATACAACTTCTTTTTCTTCAGACAGAGCAGAGGAAAAGTTTTTTCAGTTTTATGGTGGTGAGAATGAGCCATGATGACCGGACTGGACTGACATTGAAGTATCCTTGTTGTATCAAAGGCTGGGGAAAAAAAAAAAAGAGAAGGCAACAAAGCTGTTCAGATTACTTTATGAGGTGAGAATCTTTTAATATATTTGGTTGAAATATCTGAAATATAACACTGGTGATTGTTGTGGAAAAAGAAGCTAACAAACTGGCTTTCAGGTCTGCAAAGATGCTCAGATACTGTCTGTAGTAGAGTTTATAGCTGGTCAGCTTGTAACATATGGAAATGTATTATTATTTTCCTCCCACTTTTAAAATTTTTATTATTGAGATGGTGCTTTTAAACTTTAATGATCAACATATGTACCAGAAAGTCCTAGATTTACATTGTCATCTTTGAAATGGACCCTTAGTTATTAAGAAAACACAGACCTGTTTAAAAGTGAATTCAGCTATTTATTATTAACTATTAATTATTTGGTCTTCAAAGTTCTATGCAGGAACTGAACCTCTTTTTCTTGCATGGCTTTTTCTTCCTTTTCTTTTTGTCTTTCCTGGGAAAGGGCGGAGACACCAGGATAAAGTATTCTGCTAACTTCCTCTGGAAAAGCTACATGTAGCAGAAGTAGCAAGTTCCTGCCCATTCATAGCAGTGCTTGAAATAGGATCTTCTGAGTGTTGGGTGTCTATGTCCAGGTGTTGGTAGTGGGGGGCTCCAGGAGTGACCCCTCTGAGAAGAGGCCAGGGGCTGCCCCCATGTTGGGCAGAGCCAGTTCCTGCTGGCTCCGTAATGGACCCACCACAGGACACAGCTGAGCCCATCAGCCAAGCTGATGGTACCTCTCTGCAAACACGTTTAAGAAACGGTAAAAAGTGTTTCACGGCAGTAAGGACTGACGAAAAAAGTGTGAGAAACAGCCCTGCAGACACCAAGGTCAGAGAAGAAAGAGGAGGAGGAGGTGCTCCAGGTGCCGGGGCAGAGATTCCCCTGCAGCCTGTGGAGAAGACCGTGGTGAAGCAGGCTGTCTCCCTGCAGCCCATGTGTGGTGGAGCACACCAGAGCAGATATCCACCTGCAGCCCATGAAGGACTCTACACTGGAGCAGGTGGAGGTGCCCTGAAGGAGGGACTGATGGTGGAGCAATTTCTTGAAGGACTGCAACGCATGGAAAGAGCCCACACTGGAGCAGAGGAAAAGTGTGGAGCAGGAAGGAGCAGCGGGTACGAACTGTTATGAACCCCCATTCCCCATCTCCAGACCATGACTTGGAGGTGGAGGGGTTAGAGGAGTTGGGAATGAAGGAGTGAAGTTGAGTCTGGGAAAAAGAGGGGTGTGGGGGAAAGTATTTTAGTTTTTGTCTTTGTTTCTCACTATCCAAACCTACTTTAACTGGCAATAAATTAAACTAATTTTCCCCAAATCAAGGCTGTTTTGCCTGTGATGATAATTTGTAAGTGATCTCCCTGTCTTTATCTGAAACCACGAGCTTTTCACCTTGTTTTCTTCCCCTGTCCTGTTGAGGAAGGGGAGTGAAAGCAGCTGGGTGGGCACCTGGCAGCCAGCCAAGGTGAACCCACCCCACTTATACTGGAAAAAACTGACTGTGTCATTTTTAAGAATGCATCCCACCAAAATTTGTTCAGACCCTTGCCTCAGTCACCCCTGGACATGTTGGAGGTAAATCCATGGAGATCAACAATGTCACCATATGCTTGTAACAGGTTCAAATGTAACCTAAGCAGTATGCACAGATGGTTGGGTCTGGCTACGGGGACACTTGTGCAGGGGATGGATGGGAAGAGTGGTCATAAAACAGTGAGCTACACGTGTCTTGGGTCACACAGCAGGAAATTTTATTGGGGCTCCAAAATACACCTACGTTGTTACATATTCTTGAGCGCCATCTACTGATGCTCTATGCCAGCTAATTAGTCATGTGGTTTTAATGCACAAAAATAACATAAATACACTACCTACCTCTTCTGCTGGTGAATAAAAACACATCATCTATGCAACACTGCCATGACAGTAAAACCGACATTCTCTTAATGATTACCACTTGCTTTCCTCTTCCAAATATTTTAAATAAATAAGGTCATTGTTTTGGAAGGTAACATTTTAAACTGAGGTGTAGCTTTGATTCCAGTTGAAGTTATTAAATTGTGGAAGTAGAAATTTTAATATCTACTTCTGGACAACTCTAGAAATAAATTTAAAACCTCAAGTTGGTCACAGAACCATGATTTCCTGAATATGTTTTGAAAAAAATAATATAATACAGAGTTAAAGAGGCAGCTCTAGAAAGTATAAAGTAATTGGTTTTCCAGATGATGTTTTGCACTGGGATTTAAAATACAGTGGATTAACTACATGCACCATTGTGGACTGTGTAATTTATTTAATGAATTTATTCTCTTTGGTAAAGATTGTCCAACCTTATTGAACAGTTTAGCCTGTTCACTAAGGCCGTAGCTCAATGTCGTCTGCCCTGTAATATTGCCACACATCTACGCAAAAGACACATGCTAATAAAACTCATTCTTGCCTCCTGCAAGTGTTTGTCTTTTTAAAACTTACATTGTAGAAATATGCAGTATGAGACTATATCTATGGCAACATGAGCATTGTTATAGTTTCAGTGCCTATAAACTTAATTTGTAAACATTACCAATAGCCTATTGTTTATTTCACATTTTTAGAAGGATTTTGCCATGTTCTAGAGCCATATATTTCTGTGACATACAGATTCTTAGACAGCAATGAATTATAATACTAGTCACAACATCAGCTTTGTCACTGTAATGTGCTTTCAATATACTTTTGTGGTGTACTACCAATAGAAAATTCGGTATTTGTTGTATATGGTATTCTGTAGCTGGTGAGCCATATCCATTATCAATATCATCATTGTAAAGTCTTCATGCACAATATAAAGCACTTTTCAGCCCTTAAAGCGATTTGAAATAAAATAAAGAGCTCATCAGAAGACGACTTTTAATGCATTTATACACACATGCACACACACACAGAGTCAAGTATACTGGCATATAAACCAATTAAGTATGTAATAGGACAGAAGCATATACGCTCAGCATAATGCACACTTCTGAAAACAAGCTATAATGAAGATGCTGCAAAAGGCATAAAAGTAAAGCTAAATGATTATGTTTAGGATACATTGGGTTGGAATGTCCCCAGTCTTGCAGGCTGGCTGCAATACCCTCTGTTCTGATGACAGTGAGAGCCATCGGCACGCATTTTAGCACTGGGTAATCTCTGAAACAGTTGAACATTCTGTTCATCTCCAAAAATAAACAAATTTTTTATTCTCCTAGTGGTTCTTTGGATATTTTAAAACAGTGAAGGAAACAATAATGGAGAAATGCAAATAAAACCTGCATACTCCTAAATTCTTCTTTGGAATATGGGCATAGTAAATGTCCATATTTTGTGTGCATGTGTATGTACATATATATGTACACACATGTACCTATATATTTATACAGAAAAAAATACATATTTAAGCAGATGTGATTACCGGGTCAGAAAAAAATCCCAAACCTAAAAATATCTGTTTCCAGATACCATAATGGGTATCACTGTAACAGTAAAGTGCCATAATTCTGATCCAAAGAAGGACCAAAGGAAGGAACATGAGATTTCGATGGTCCTTCCAGTACTTTTTATGTTTCTCTTTTACATTTTCTTCTATTTTACCATCAATAACAGCCACCTATCTTCTTCACTTCCCTCCTTTCCAATTCAAAGGAACGGTTTTATTTCTTATGTTTTCTAATATATGACCCTTTTATTTCCTCTATTAGAAGAGAGGCTGTACTTACAGCTAAATATCATGTTGAGTACTTCTTATGTTTTACAACGTTCAGAATTAGATTATTCTTTTTACTGTCTCTTCATTCCGATTCTCCCTGTTGCATAAGAAATTAAATCTTCTTTTTTTATATGTTTCATATTTCCCAAGATGTCAGCAGCAGCTTATTATTCTAAATAACAATGCTAGCTCATATCATGGACCTTCTTGAGCAGAGATGTTTTTATATGGGCACACTGCATTATTTAACAACGCCATAGATGAAAAATGTTTGTTGCCTTCAAGGAAGTTCTATCACTTATCAGAATTTGTATTCTGTAACTGATTGAAAATACAGTCATCTTTCAAATGCAGTATGGACGTAAACATATTTTGTTTGTATTATTCCATGATTCAGCAGAAACTGAAATTGCAATGTTAATAAAAAGAGTAGGTTCTGATCCACAATAATTGTGAGCTATTTATGTCACCTTCTCTGTGTACAGCCTCATAAATTAATATTTTATTGTTGCTCAACCCAAAGGCAATTGAGTTCTGGATACTGTGAGTCAGTAAGGGAGTGGCAGCAACAGAGGTAGCAAAATCAACACTTAAATGGGTTCTCAGACCTAAAAGATTGATCTTCTTTGGCCTTTGACCCATGCAAAAAATATCTATTTATGTCAGGCTAACCTAGTGTAGTTTAGTGCAAAGGAGATACTAAATCAAAAGGGGAAAAAGCCCTCCCAGATGACCTCTAATCCCATTTTAGCATTCCTTTTAGTTCAAGCTATATGGAGTTGATGGATTTATGATTGTTTTTCAGTGATGCCCACAATAGGATAGGCCCTTTTCAAACACTGAAGAAGCAAAGCTCAGCATTGGTAGAGAAAACATGACCAATTGATCTGAACCAAATCCTGTCCTAGCAAATTAATGAAAAAAAGTCATTCTACATCTAGCCAAGATTGCAAAAATGAATCCAAGGTAAGAACAGTAGTGTGGACTAGTTGCCTATCAGGTCAGTCTTCCGGACCACCAACCATGCAAGTGCAATTTTAATAGTCTTAAAATAAGCTTGTATAATTATAATTTCTGTGTTTCGTCTTCACAGCCAGGACATGCAACTAATATTTAAAGTACATTTTGAAAAACTCTGTATAAAATGCTCCAGACCTATATAACTTTAACTAAAATTCTAAAACTGAAACTCTGTAAAGCAGCAAATGTAACTCTCAATGTCAAAGGAAAGTCATACTTTATTTCTAATTCACACACATTAATTATTTAATCAACTTTGCACCTTTAAAAATGCAAAATGCATTGTATAAGGAAACAAAATATAATTGTTCAGTTAGTTTAATTGGTTAACTTCCTTTTTCTTCCAAGAAAATACTGGAAAAAATGGATTAGTGAGTCTAGAAAAAAGAAGGCTGTAGGAAGAATAACATTTACAGTGTTCACTAGATATAAGACATCAGGAGAGAGGAGGGTAATATTTTTTTGCCAATTTTCTATATGAAAAGGACTAAAAGGTTCAAGTTGAAAAAGGAAAACATAAGCTACATGTAGGAAAAAGAAAAATTGTAGATTACTTAATGGAATTAAGATTTAGCAGAGAAATACATTATATTCCAGGGCATATAACTTAGGAATCTTGAGGTTTTTCAGGAGTTTAGCCATTTGTCAACATTGACTCAGGCAGATGAATGGACACTTCTATTTTGCTGTATTTCAGCAAGGAAGTGGTGACAGGAACACTAAAGCCTCAAGTGAAAGGTAGGTTTTATGTGGAACTGGCTATCTCAGTGTAAACCTCATGGTGCACAGCAGATTTTATTTCCACATAACTGAAATAACTTAGTTCAACCATGACTGGCTTCTTCAAAATCAGACTACAGTGCCTTGTCTCCGTAAAGATTGAGCTGACTTCAGGTAACACCCATAACTTTCCAGCAGTAAAAGTGTGGCTGAGATCTTTCGAAAAGGCATGTAGAACATAGGCAGAGCCATTGGACGACAGGGGCAGAAAATGCAAATGTTGTTTCTGCTTAAAGTGCGTTTTCAAGATGTTTGGCACAACTTTCTAGTCCAACTTGTAACAGAAATGTCCTTGTGTCCTACTCAGTGCTTCTGGGTTGGAAACCAGTTGGGAAAGTCTTACCAGAAGATACCTTACCCAAGCAAGTTCCAGTCTACTTAACTACTTTAACACACCTATATTGAACATTTCATTTTAAATCTATGAGATTTATTTTTGAAGCCAAGGACTTCAAAAGGTGTCAGCGTTATCTACTGTGTGGGTTGAGGTACGGAAAGGAATGAATGGCTGTTGGTCTCCCTCTTTAAAAGGCAGTGGACAATACAGGAAGGTGATGAGTCTGTTTCAGCTTTTCCCACATTAAGTGCTGCTCCTCCTCAAGTACTGGCAATCATAGAGACTTAACATGTCATGACAGAGTGGAGATGACTGCACGTGTAGTCAATGTTGTTTGCAGATTAATGAGCTATATTATTTTAATGTGATACCCAGAGATTAATAATTAATCTCATTAATAAAATATCCTGGAAGATAATGGAGTTTATGGAGCACATCTTCAGATCTCTTCTCAAGAAAATTGTAACTATTAAATTGTTTTCTGTTTTGTTTTTTAATTATACTCAGTAATACTGACAATTTTTGAAAACACAGTTGTTTACTGGTTGTGGAAAAATATAATATGCTGTAATTCAATTAAGAACTTGACTACCAGTATGTAGATTACCAGGCACAGAAGTGTTTGCCTTCTGCTCGTAAGTACATAACTTTTCTGTTTTCATAAATTCTCGGTATGTTACTGTTGTATAGAGTGCTGATGATCATGTAACATAGTCTTTTTTCTTTTTTCCCTTTTTTTTTAATTTGGTATATTTGTCGTTGGAAAACACAAATTGCTGCATTTTGTATCCTAGCATGGAATAAACTTAAATTAGGCAAAATATCTACTCTGAAAGTTAGTTCCAATCCAAAGGAAACTATAATGTACTTTGGCAGGGTGAGGAATTTGGGAAGAAGGGGAAGACAGAAGGTTAAAAAGAATCATAAATTCTTCAAATTTCATTGTGGTGCATGCCAGCTGCTGGAGAAGCACACTTGCTGCTGCGAGCAAGCCTCATCCCAGGTATGGTCTAATCCAATTCCTCTGATCACAGTGCCTGTTGTGACTGGTAATTGTGGAGCGAGGAGGAACTCATGGTCGCAGAAGGACAGCTGAGACCTGTTCTGGAAAGACTTTGAAAGCGGTGATTTACATAGGAGCTTAAATTTCACCTGAAATTATTCAGCTACTGCAGTGAGGAATTCCAAACTATCCGCACACTGTTATTTAAAAGGTTCTGCTAAATGTTGTACCATACGTGGGTGTCACCCGACACTGAGGGGAGAGACGGGTTCCTGTAGGGTTCCTTGGCAGAACGATGATGGCATGAAATTGAAGTTACAATTAAAGCTTTATCTTTCTTAACAGAATATTATGATTAGTATAGCACAGAATTTATGATTAGAATGACACTGGACTTCTACATGCAGAATCAAGTATACTTTATGAGTAGCATAATACAGAATTTATAACAGAACTTAACTTATAATTTCTATTACCTCGACCCTCTGCAGATCAGGTGGGATCTTAATATGTGGTTTGCTGTACCAAAGTAACAGTGACTATCTATAATTGAAAATCACATAAGAGCGGAGGAGTCAGTCCCCGGAGGCAGCACAGGACGGTGGGGGTGTCCCTGGCCACGGCGGTCACGGCTCTCACTGTCCAGCAGTGGTTCGGGTCCAAGTTGCCCCTTGGGACTTGTAAAGGCTTGATTGTATGGACAGTGCTCTGCGCTGTTTCGCTTCCCGCTCCGGTGCCGGGGCCGTCCCCACCAGCGGGCTGCCCGGCTGCCCGGGGCCTTCAAGGCCGGTGCGGAGGGGAGTAACCGGCCTGGCGCCCAGGAACCTTGAGGGGGGGAAGGAGAAATCAGTTTGGTTTGTCTACTCGGTGCACAGGACCTTCAGGGCCTGATAACGAGGGGAAGGGAACGAACACGTGGCCCGCTCGGTCACAGAGAATGGCTGCTTGCCGACAAAATGGCGTCAGTTATGCTAACGGGGGTCAGGAGCAGGGGGTAGCGGTCTGTGTGGGTACCGTGGAGTCTAGGCTGTTTTCCCACATGAGTTTTTTTTCGTACCCGGTTGGAGACCTCATGAGCACATAATCCATTTATGTTTTCCGTTTGTTTCCTTCCTTCTTCTTAAGAACGGAAGAGTTCAGGTTTGGGAATTCTGCTGCTTTTGGGAGAAAAACATCCTCAGTGCAAATTGTTTAGCCACATGTTTGTATAATTTTCTCTAACTAATCAACTGGATGTTTTTGGTTCCCAGTTCTGTGTGAAGGTTAAAGATCAAGAAAGGAGTCTAGAAAAGCTCAAGATTTTGCAGGTTATCAGAAGATAGAAAACCCGTGATGTAATGATGTAATCAGAATATTAGGGGTTTTCTTTTTTTTTTTTTCCCCCTAGTTTTTCTGTTAATTGTGCCTAGAAATAGGTTTGGAGCTGATGTACTTTAATCTGAATTTGCTCAGCATACATATGTCTGCCTATTGACAGGGAGCAGCTTTGAAAAAGTCTTAACAAGAAAAAGAGAAAAAGGTTAACAGGAAAGCTTACAGATGCGTCTTCTCCAATATCTTTGAATGATCTTTATTCCCATGGATTTGAGACTACTTTACGCATAACCAGATCTAGATTTATTACCACGAAGGAAAGAGAGAACCATCACTCGAGCCATCCTGACTGTTGTTCAACCTATCCTGTTCTCCACCAGGAGAAGATCTGGACATGCACTAGGCACCTCTGCATGGGAAGAAAAGCCAAGCAGAAGGTACAAAGCTCTTCAAATGGCTGACTTCTCTAGATGATTAGGAGAACAGGAGTTGCAATACAGTCCAGCTTGTAAGTGAAGACATAGCCCTTCTGAACTCAGTTTATAGTCTCACTGATTGTCAGTTCAGCAGATGAGCCCAGGAAAGATACACATGCATGAAGAATTTGTATACTACAGTCTAAGGGTTCATATATATATATATTTATACATATATATATGTATGTATGTATGTATATGCAAGACAAATGAAGGGATGGAGGAAGTTTGGTTACAAAACACCCCATTAGATATTAGAATTAAAATGTCTTCTTTTCAGCTATGACATAGACTGCTTGGTCCTATCAAGTTTTCACATACTGTAAGGTACCAGGTTAGTGACCTGTAACCCAATAGATCATGAAGATTGATTTGATGACCGCATTCATCAAGTTACCGTCAGGTAGCACAGGAGAGCAAAAAGGATAATGAGCAATGCCCTTCCTGAGCTGGAACTCAGCTGGAGCTTTATGTGAACACAGAGAGGTTTCCTTCAAGAGTGGGAGATGGGCTTTCCAGCGTATGGCCCCATAGGCATCCAAAAATCTCTTTGCCCTGGCTCTTATTTCATCGTTTCCAAATGTTACACACCATTTTTATTCATTTCAGCTAGACATGATGATGAGCTTGGCGAGCATTGCTTATTTTAATTAGGTCTTTACATGGCTTCTCCACATCAGTAGGCTGCAAAATGAGAAATATATTTTTCTGTGAGCTTGAAGCAACCTAATTAAAGCTTGAAAAACTGTAAAATGCTCACAGTCGTAGGACAAAGTGGAAACAGTTTGTTTCTTTTGTTTCATCTACCATGTAATTCTTTATCAAAATTTGTTACTAAATATGATTTCTCAGCTCTGTACTGTATTTTTAGCTATTCATGAAAATTGCCAAGTGGTGATACACTGTCATCTGCTTAGTCCTGGCTCTCTCTACGTGGGATTGGGCATGGCTTTGCAAGCCTCGGCAGCTGTCTTGAGACTGAAGGTTTAAGACTGCCACTCAGCTGTCTTGTTTGGAGCTGAATAACCATTTTCATGGAAGTTTTGTCAGTAGATTTAAAGGTTGATTTCTTGAGTCTTTCACTCATGTGCATACTCTGATAGGAATAGTGTATAATAATATGTATTTTGTTTTCAAAAGAATCCCAGTTTCTTACTCAAATATAGGCTGTCAGAATAAAATACTATGTGTAACCTGTAATAATCTCAGTTAACATCTTTCTGTTCTCCAAAATCTCTCTGCTGAAGTGGGTTTTATTGATTTCATTTACTTTGTATCTAATTTACTTTAAAACAAGGCTTGTTTTAACTAAAAGTGTCCAAACCTACTACTGTCCTTTCACTTGCACTTTTTTCCAGGGAACCTTAAAAAGGGAAAATTCTAGCTGAAGGTGAGGATGGTTTATTTTAGCAAATACCTACAGCAGAACTAAAGCTGTGGGTTGGGTAAGGCAAACTTCGTCAGCAGGCCCAGAACTGCACACAGTGCTCAAGGTGAGGCCACACAAATGCTAAATCCAGACGGATAATCCCCTCTCTTGACCGGCTGGTCGTGCTGTGTTTGATGCACCCCAGGATGCGGGTTGCCCTCTTGGCTGCCAGGGCACGCTGATGGCTCCTATTGAGCCTGCCGCTGACCAGCACCCCCAGATCCCTTTCTGCAGGGCTGGTCTCCAGCCACTCCTCTCCCAATTTACACTTGGGCTGGCGTTACTCTGTCCCAGGTGCAGAATCCGGCATTTCGTCTTGTTAAATTTCATCCCGTTAATCATAGCCCAATGCTCCAATCTACCTAGATCCCTCTGCAAGGCAACTTGGCTTTCAAGAGAGTCAACAGCACCTCCCAGTTTAGTATCATCAGCAAACTTGCTAATGGTGCATTCAAGTCCTACATCAAGACCATTGACGAAAATATTGAACAGAACTGGCCCTGGGATTGAGCCCTGAGGAACACCACCAGTGACCGGTCACCAGCCAGATGTAGCCCCATTCACTACCACCCTTTGAGCTCTTCCCTTCATCCAACTTTTCATCCAGTGCACCATGTACCTGCTCATCTCGCAGTTGGGTGACTTGTGTTTCTGGCAAGAGATCAAGGACAAGGGTAAAGACTCTGTCTTTAACCCATGGAAAATACACAGCTTCAGCAATATTTGTTATGAAGATAGGTATTTACCATCAAACAACTTGCTTGCATTCAAGATCGGTTTTGACAAAGAAAGAGGATTCAAAGTGAAGTAATTTCTTCCTCACCACTATAGATGTACTTCTTTCTCCAGCTTCTGTTTTGCCTTAGGAAGTGCATTAGATCCTATAGTATTCAACTCACTGTCAGGTCCTTATTCTAAATCTGCTAGCTTGTTTCAATGGATTTTTTAAAAACGCCTTAATATGACAGCTAAAGTCATCATAGAGTTCTGCAAGGCAGGCTCCAAAACAGTGATACACTGTATTTATTGTATTTCCTACAGCAGTGAGGTTTTTTTCTTTCCCTCTCCACTAGTAGCCTAACATATAGAAACATAAATATACCAAGTGAAAAAGTGGCTGAAGCTGATGAGACCCGTGGCATTGCTTCGATCAGCCATGAAAGCACTGTTATTGCTTGCTTGTGATTTCCTATCTTGATCTTTTTTTTAAAGTGGTAAAGAGTAGGACATTCCTTCCGTTACACATGGAGGTGTTTTCTCCCATGGCTGTGCTCACGTAACTCCCATTAATGCTAGTGGGAATTGCATCCACATTTCAAGAAGAAAATAGATGCCTTAATGGTTCTAAATAACATTCATTTTAAAGCTACCAGGTGTGCAGTGTGAATCTCATTACCTCAGTTGTTTTATTTTTCTGCCATGCACTAGCAAGCAAACTGTCAAAACCAGAAAGATGCTCATGGACATTACCTAGATCTTAACTGTAATAATGAAAACAAACAGGGTGTTAATT
Source organism: Fulmarus glacialis (assembly GCF_000690835.1). Classification (NCBI taxonomy): domain Eukaryota; kingdom Metazoa; phylum Chordata; class Aves; order Procellariiformes; family Procellariidae; genus Fulmarus; species Fulmarus glacialis. The sequence continues at coordinate 48,420 of NW_009211278.1, forward strand.
AGCAAACAGAGCAACCTCTGACTTCAAAATCAAGCTGAAGTGTTTTTCTTCTCAGCTGGATCGGACTCTGATGTGAGCTGCATAAAACCAGCTGTGTAAAGATATATTGCACCATCTCATTAAGACAAAATGGATAACTTTGGAGTATAATTCCTTCTCAGAGGGTTAGATACATTTAGTCACAGACCATTTCTCTGACTGAATGTCTGTGCAGTAATAATCTCAAAATACTTCCTTGGTCCGCTCTCTTTCTTAGCTCCAATAGCAGAAATGCTCTTTATCACTCACCATCTTGACAAATGCTGGCAAAAATCACTGAAGAGAATGGGAAGATTTTTGGTGCATGAAATTTTACCAAGTTGAAGATACCATAATAAATATATATAGTTTAAGTGCCAAATTTCTCAAATATATGACTACTGAAAACTTCCAATCACTCAAGTTGCCAGCATTAGCCAAACCCAAAACTCAGTTATCTGTGTAGCTATGACAGTCCCATCCTAGTCAACTTAAAAATGCATTATTTTAATGGAGTTAAGATGAAGTCACTGAACAATCTCCTTTCCTGCAGCACATACCCAGATCTGTAGTGAAGAAAGCGTTTGAACATGCTACAAATGTATTCACAAAACTACGCAATTACAAGAATTGTGTTTGTAAAAATAAAAAAGAAAAAAAGAAGTTTACACACAGCAAGAAATATAGCACGGAGTAGAGTTCCCAAGGTACCTCAGGGCCTATTTTCACTTACATGTACACTTCAAGTCCCTCAGGGCAGGTTCAGAAAGGCATTTATATATCTAACCCCCACCGAAAATTCTTCATTGAGAGCAAGTTTTAAGTAGTTTTGAAAATTTTACCTTCATGTATGTACAACTGTGTAAAAATGATTTTATATGAAGTTACGGTCACACAAAGTCTGTTTTTTATATACATTTTATTTTCCCCATCCACTCAGTGTAAGACCACTAGATGCCACTGTGCCCTAAGGAAGAAAATGAACCACAGCTTCACAGTCTGCTTTAAATCCAGAGCATAAACAATTTTAGAAAGCCTGTGTTGACTCAAATACCGCAATTTCTTTAAGTGTTTTTGTGACCAGGCACAGCTAGACTGTTGATAAGAACGATTCCCTGAAGCACGGAGTTTAGTTCAAGAGGGTTAAAACACTTTGAGGTGTCACAGCGGTTTGCAGAACTGGTGCAAAAAGCTGGTTGAGTTTTCAGACAGGGAGAATCTTCCCTGCACAGCAGGAACATCCCCTGGCAGCATCCCTGCTCCATGTTAAGATGGCAGTTGCTGCTTTCTCACTCTTTCTTCTTCACAAAAAAGCGGGTAATGTGTTCGTTGCAATGTTGCCTATCACTTTCTTAACTTGCCTGGTTGGTTAAGACATTGTGTTATTTTTCCATGTAAATGATGTGGCAGGGACTCAGACATCAAAAAGTTATGATGCCTCCTTGCAGCCCACAGTGTAAGGCTCTTGCAGAGCTGAGTTTCTTGGAAATGACTGGTTTTCTGGAGGAATTAAGACCTGAGTGAAAATATCAAGAAAATAACATAATTCTCATAACCTAGGCTGAATAGTAAAAATGCACTGTTGGCAATCAACTGTTTTAAGTGCTGAAATTCTGATTTCCTGGAAGCATTTATAATGATGGGTAACTGAATGCTCAGAAGGAGAAAAACAATCTTCCTGCACTTCCAGGAGGAGCTGGATAACCTAATGGTGCTTTTGTGGCTCTAATCTGTTGCATTGGGAAAAGAATAACAAAACCTAGTTAAAATAGCTCAGAATGTTGAATCTGATTTAATGATCCTGAAATGACAGTCAATAACAACAAAAGGGACATTGTCTTTTTTTTACCTTAAAAACTCTTATTTTACATTTTCTTGATTACCTGGACCTACAGGAGAAAATATTCTGTCCAGCAGCACAGAACAGCCAGAATTTTGTCTCCGAAGGTATCTGATGATTTGTCCTGACAGGGAGATGTCCCTCAAAGTCACTGGCATTTTAGTGAGGCCTATAGAGACAGTATTGCCTTCCCACCAACACCTGTATCACCAAAACCCTTTGCCAGGTTCTATTTAAAATAAATCCCTATAAAAAAACCAGCTGCTCACATAATTTGAATAGCTGCAATTTTCTAAGAGTAAAAAATAGAAGATTAGGTATTTGAACAGGGAGATCTACATGAGGAGCAAAATACTCCCCCTACCCCTCTATTCCCACACTGAACATTTTGTTTACAGCAAAGATTTTCTTCTTCCGCAATATAATTATTTCTGCCAAAATGCCCAAAAGAACATTAATAATAAATGACAAATCTATCACTGTTGTGCAGAAGTTTTCAAAAGAAAAGGAAAAGAGTGGGAACTGCAGCACTGCAGCAACCTCTGCGTGTTGGGAGGGTGACAAAACGGGGTCTCTGAGGAGGTGCTGTAAGAGGCAAAGCAAACCAGGTGAATATCAGAGATGCAGGAGTGAGGTGTTCCAAAAAAGCTCGGATATGGAAGGGTATTGAAACAAATCTTGATGCAGTTGCATGCTAAAATCATGAAACTGGGAATATACACCTGAAAAGCAAAGGCCAGGCACGAGGCAGCTCAACATGAGAGCAGGTAGAACCATACCTGAAATAAACATGAAATAAGGAAAGAGAACTATTGTACCAACTATTGTATTATTGTAAGGACTATTGTTCTTCTTCTATGACGGACAGGACAGAAGTGATGGTGTGACTCTGGCAGATGAGATGAATCCCGAGCCTAAACACCGTGGAGCTCTGGGATGGGTTAGATTGCATAGGGACGCTGCTGAACGCTCATCCCTGGAGGTTTTCTGATCAGGTGAGACACAGCTCTGGCAGAAATGACAGCAGAAGGATTCAGAGGAGGAGGTGGGTTACATGGTCCCTTGCTGCCCCTGCAGTGATGCTTAATCTGTGATTCTATTAATATGAACAAGAAGAAATACTTGCCAGTTTAAAAGAAGGGAGGATAAGCTCGGAAGATTTGTAACTTTAGGCTAGCTTATGGAATATGTAGTATTTAACCTTCACATGGAAGGTAAAGGTGGTTGCACTCTGATCCATTAAATGCAAATCACAGGTAAGTTTTCTCAAATATAGTTTTGTATCAGGCTGGCAGTGAGTGAATATCTGTTTTCTGTTTGCAATGCCAGGTGCTACTGGAATGAAATTTAGCCAGAGTGATAAACCAGAACAGAGGTATGTACACGGCACCATTCTGGTCTGCAACATAAATGCCAGATTTTAAAAAAATAATTAATTCTTTTTTACTTTCGGATGCATGGTTGAGAGACATACAGTACTGAGCGTATCCTGTCCAGACACACATTTGGAAGCAGGCTGAGGAGGACTACACTCCCTCTTCTCCTTCTCTGATATTACTACCATTTGTGAATGTACGGCTCCACATCCACACCTTTCTTCTTACATTTGTATCCGTGCTTCTGTTGTCCCTGAGCTTGTCTGCGTCTTTTCCTTTTTGCCCAGGACACCTCGATACAGCTGTATGAATATGTAATACATTTCAAAATGACACTTATTTTATGCACTGCAGAATGCCTGAAAAAATTCTGTGTTATTAAAAAATCTTTTCATTTCAGAGAAATTTCCTCAAAGGTGGGTGTATTTCTCCCCCATCTAGCTGCTGGAACATTTTGATGCAGGCTTCTGTGATCTGTTTATCACATCAGGTTCACGCTAAACTGAATTTAAATGATACAGTAACATGTTTAATTTTTTTTCTCCAAGATTTCCGAGTCTCTGAGCAACCTCTATGACAAGGAATTCAGTAAAGCCCTGAAATATTACGCCTCCTTTGTTACAAGCCAGAGGCAGGTTGGGACTGAATTTCACTAATGTTGGTATGCAGTTGGTATGCTGGCTCTCCCTGCCATCACCAAAGATGATAAAAATTATTAGAGATAGGAAGGAAGGAAGGAAGGAAGGAAGGAAGGAAGGAGATATCAACAGGAGGGAAAACATCCTAGAAGACCATAATTCTTCATGAAGGTCTCAATACGTATCTCCATCATCGATAAATATCCACTCTTGTACATCCTTATCCAAACCAAGCTATGAGCATTCTTCATGTCTTATCACTATTTTGTGATGAATTTGTTAGTCTATTGAAGCTGTCTTACTCTATGCCTTTATATGTTATTCTGATTTAGTAAGGCTCTGCCTTCATTCCCCGTGCTGGTATTTTTTTCAATAACAGGCTATCTTATCGAAACTCCTGTGGGATCGTTTAGGAGGGAGGTTTCATGGATATAATTAGGGAACATACACACACACAAAAAGCAAAATTTTATAACGTGAATGCTCTAGAAGAATCAAAAGCTTGTTGCGTGCTGACATTCCATTAAAAAAACCTGCTTAAAATGTCAATATCCCGCAGTAAGAGGAAATCTGTACTCAGGTGCCTGAACACTTAGGCACACACTTTTCTCCTGTCCTTTGCTTGTTTCTCTGTCAATTTGTAGTTAAGTGGTTCTGCTGTCAAGACATTGTAATGAAAGTAAAACCTATGGCGCTGGTGCTATTGAGCCACAGACTACTCACCCTGTTCCTAGACACTACCGAGATGTTAAGCCAAAAATACTTCTTTGGGCTTTTTTCCTTTTCATTAAGTTAAAGACGCAAATTACATCCCTGCTGTTGATACATTTTGACAAAAAAATCAAATACCTTTCCAAGCTTTGCATGCCCAGTTTACTACAGGCACATAAAGTATTAAATAAATATAATATGCACAGAGGTGTACTATTTCTCACTGGCTTTTAATTTATAATGTCTAACACAATTGTAAAGTCTGTTGAGTTTCTGGAAATATTGTAGAATATTTTAAGTAGACCTTGGAAACAACCTCTGCACCCTGAACAGAAAATATAAAGAGTTGCTGTGTAACATTTTAGAATTTAACCTAGTTGTAACTATGAAATCCAATCACCCCAAAGTCTCAACCTCCCTACATACTGAGAAAAAAAGCTTCACAAACATGATTTTGTTTACAAGGACCATTCCCCAGGCACCTGGTAAGGCAGCCAACTAAAGAAATAGAAGCATTTACAGAAGTAATTAAATTCGAAACACTGGTCAAAAAAACAAAAAAAAAAAAAGAAAAAATCCACCAATATGTGTTAAATTAATTTTAAAGAATTTTTGGGACATTTAAATCGGCGGCATATGTTGAGGGATTTTTTTGTATCTAATGGTATTTTGCACATTTGCTGATAAAATTTCTCTGCAGATCCAATTAGGCTATTAACCTAATATATTGACCAATTAATTAGTACTTTTATTCCAAACACTGAAAACTGTAATGAAAGATCTTGGGGCAAAATAAGTCTTTTAAGATATTTTTCTATCTTTAATTTATGCCTTTCTTTTCAAGGCTGTGAGGTCTCACTCGCATCATTCTGGGCAAGGAGACCTTCACCTTCCAAACTGTGGATGAACTGGAGTTCACTACCAGTCTCTCTGCTCGTGTGGGCAGTTTTTCTTCTAGCACAGAGGCAAGTTTGCCAAGCTATACACCTGTAAAAGGGAATTAGGAAGTGCTTTTGGGGCCCCTGATTTAAACGTATCTATGAAAATCCTCAAATTATCAAAATTTATATTTGATAGACATGTATCAAAATCCTTTCACTTATTCCAGGTGCACTATTTGAAAAACATTTATTTAAGGTATGATAATTTAGCTCTTGAAAAGAAATTAAGTTTACCTTGGAATTCTCTTTGTAAGTACAGTCACTGATTACATAGCAATGCAATTACTATGATTAGCCATTTGGGTGTGCATTTATTTACTTTGGGTAATGCAGTTGCAATAACTTACCTTAGAAAGTGACAAAATGAGTAAGTGGCATAAGTAGATATACTGATACAGTTATAGATGTAGGTATAGATATAGATAATAAAGGCAGGTAAAATAAAACATGGATTGGAGACGGTAGATGATGAACTTCTGCTGTCCTAAAGCATAAGAACAATGAGGTCATTTAATGTGATAAAAAGGGAATAAACAACACTTTTTCCACCTATAATGTCTCAACAAAACATCAGAATTCCACAAAATTACTTCACAGAGGGCAGAATATTTACTGAAGTTTTCATTCTGCTAACATGTATTTAGTGGAAGGCATATTATGTATTTTGTCAAGGTTTAAGCTAGTGTCTCTTAGAAAGCAGGAGGAATTCTTGTGTGGTTAGCAGATTGTTCCTATTCACTTGAAAAAGGTCACTTTTGGAGATAGAATACCAGACTAGATTGTCCTGGGTTTGGTCCAATTGGGAAATCCCAATATTTCCCATTAGACATGCAGCTTAAATACTGAACAAATGCCTTGTCAAATTATTGAAGAAGGGAAAAGAGAGGTGAGATTTACAGAGTGGAGACTATGTAAAGATATATACAAACTAAAATGTCTTAAGCTTGCCTACTGCAGCAATTTAATTTAAAAAGTGCAGGTTTTAATCAAACAGGATAGCAGCTAGATTTATTGGTGGTGTGAACTGTTCTCAGTCTTAAGATTTGAAAGATACTGAAAGTTCATAGGGACAATCCCCTACAGCTTTTTCTCATGCAAAAGTGCAATTGACTTGAAATGAGTATTTTGGCAGAGAAAATAACTTTTGTTCAGATTTTATGTTTAGCAATAAAGAAGAAATAGCTTTAGGCAGATCGTATGGCAAGAACAAACAAAGAAAATATATTACAATACTAAAAAAAATTGTTTTAAAAATATCTGAGAGATGAGATACAATACTTCAATTAATACCCAGGCCTTGTATCAGAAATTCATTGGAAAATTACATTAAAGCAAGCAATTGTAGGAACTTCAGGGCAAGAAGTAGATTTCTGGTATTGTGCATAGCTGATTCTCCAACAGCTAACTGACCCAGATGGTGATACTCAATATGGTAAACAAGGTAGTGACCTGGTGGCAACCACTGCTTCCTCTGTGCTACTCATCACAAACTCTATATAGTTCTTCATTTTGAGTAAAAGCCAGCAGAAGACTTTGACAAGAGGCCTGGAGAATCCAGGGGAATGTGATGGAGAGAGACCTTGTCATTAAAGGTCATGACAAGCTTTGGGTTTTGTTACCAGTTCAGTTTCATATTTGATGAAAGAAACCAAATTTTTGTCTCTCTCCTAATCCCTGCCCTGAAAAAAATTGTACTTTCTTAGCTGTGTTACAAAGGGATGAGGGAGATTTCTTTCTCAGGTGAATTAACAAATGTTTTGAGGTGTTTAGAAGGGACAATTAGATTTGAAAGTGTCATTTAATTTCATGACTTTTGGTACTTACAGGTGGCATTTCAGAGGCAGAAGCATCACACAGTACCAGAAGGAATGAAAGAGAAGAAGGAAGGGGTCTTGTAGGCTGGCATAGGAAATAGGTAAAATAGCTAGCTCTTGTTTTGCGACCCCCACCTCCACTCCCCCACCCCCGATTTCTAACAAAGACATGAATGGAGAACTCACTTTAGAAACATTCTTAACAAACTTCAATAACTGTAAGTCTTGCATGACACATCTGGAAAATTTCTGTTCAATATTTCTGTATCCCTTTATGCCATTCTTCGTATGATTCCATTATTAGATAAGGGAATATATTTGAATTCAGCAACACATAATACATGGAATCTTACATTCTGAGTCAAATTGTGTACTATAATGAAGTAATGCAGGGTTTTTTCTTTTTTATTGAAAAGCCGTCTTTGAAAGATTTTTTTAGGTTTTTGCTTCCTTTCACTTAATTTTCTTCCTTCATAAACATATTCTGGCTTTGCCTCTGTTCTTCCAAACTGTTGTCCTGGTTCCTTGTGATAAGTCTGGTATCAGCCTAACAGTGTCTTCAGGAGCCTCCCAGGAGACTGTCAAAGCAAAACTAAACTGCAGATGATGGGGCTTCCTGACGCCTCATTGAGTTGAAAGGATTGCCATTTATCCTTTCACCCTTTGATAGTCACTTCCTCATTTTCTTTGCTAATGCATTAAAACTGAAGGAATTATCAGGAACTGTGCAGGAAAGGGCTGTATGATAATTTTTTTTTTTTGTTAAATACACATACACACACACACAAACACACACACACACTGCCTCCTTTGTTTTTAGTGCCAGACTGATCCTATGAGCAAAAAGCGTATCTGAAGTGCTTTCCAGACTCTGTAAGCTGCATTATTTCTGAACAGCATGTTTCATATAATTAAGACACAAATCATTTTGCTCCAAAACTATTATGACTACTGCGTAATCACAACTAAATAAAACCCACAAAAGCAAGGACTGCAAAGTCAAGTTCCCGGGCATAGACGTATATATGCCTTTAGCTGTAGACAGTCAATTTACTATTCACAGAGCTATCAGTCCACAGAGCATACATGGTAGTCTGCCTCTCTCAAGCAAGCTTTCTGCACATGCTTTTCTACTTCTTCTTCCTCCAAAACTAGAGTATGTGGGATAAAATAAAAGAATAAGAGAATAAGCTCTGAGAAGGTGTTTACTGGATCTGGTTAAACTTTGCAAGGTCTTTCATTACTAGTCACCATGAAATACCAAGTAGATCTGATCCATTTGATCATATGGTTTTTGTTTTTCAGATTTTATGTGTTTTGCTAGGTGGACAAGAATGGTATAAGGCATAAATCATCCAGTCTTTGGAACTGGCTGAAAAATGCCAGAGTACAGAGAGAGACACAAACAGAAAGTCTTGTTGAAGTTGAGAGAACAAATAAATCAGTACAAGGAAGTGTCTTTGGACTAACCATCAAGTGTGGTGTTGCAGCAGCCTGGTGCGTGGCCATCTGGGAGAGTTCAAACAAGCTGTAAATCCCAGGCCCTCCAGGCTGTGGGAAGCTGGCTTGGAGAATTTCTTGTTTTGTTTCTTGGGAGGTAAAGTAGAGGCTGGCTAGCTGATGCTATAAGCATTCCCTGCTGGCTGATCAACATCAGACAGAAGAGTTTTCTTAACCTCTAGCCAAAGATAAGGCCAAAACGACAAGACTGTTTAGAAGAGAGAATAAGAGTTTGCTGACATAAAGGAGAGAGATGATAGAAAAATTTCATGCTAGTTAGAGAAGACAATGCCTATGGGCAAAAGGACTAAGGTTTTTAATCTATTTATGTTGTGTTATGCTAAACACTGGAAGTCCTAAGGAGCAGGTTTTTAGAGGAACCTAGGCATTTAAGTGAAATGGGCACACTGGACAGCTTCACACAGGTTTCTCAGCACCTAAAAAAATCTGGCACCTAGCCCAGCAGGGCAACTCCATGAGAGAGTTGGGCATAAAGATGAACTGAATGGGGAACCTTAGGCGGTCTGAAGGGTAATTCATAGTGAACGTGTCTAATGACTGAATAGACAACGTAGATCCATGCAAATGTATTCAGATGGGTACTGCCTAGGGGCAGCCAGTAGAAAGCACTAAGCATAGGAGTGTATCTGAACTCCTGAAAACCTCTGACTTCATAGTCATTGTCTGCCCAGAATACAGAATAGAGCACCAGTTTTGACAACAGCTGCCTAAATATACTGGGGTACCTCTCTTTATAGCATATCTACAGGTGATGGAGGTAGTGATGCTGGAGTGCTCTCATAAAACTGCTATTGTTTATAACAGTTGGAAATGGAAGATGTTGGCTCAGGGCTCTTTTCTAGAGGCAGTGAAAGCCCCCTTTACAGGACACCATGCTCCAAGAAGGCTTGTGCATGGCTTACTTTGCTTTTGAAGTTTGGCCACTGCCAATTCAGGAATGCAAGAGCCATCAGGATAGGAAGAGAGCAAGCAAGAGACCATGAATTAAGCGTGATATGAGCACCTCGACCACACTGGGTCTTTGACGGACTTAGCTAGGTTTGGGTGGCCTTCCACCTCACATATGGATAACCTTAGATATTAGGTACTTAGCTCCTGAAATGAGAAAGTGTCAGAGCACATGTGGAAGCCTAACTTTGGCTATAGGAAATACTGTTATTCAAAATGAAAGCACTGTGTTCTTGCAGGCAGCTAGCAGGCTTTGTAGTTACTGGAAGGAACCTCTGGACTGTATTTGAATTTGGATTCCAATATCCATTGTAAGGTCTACTTTTACCTCTGGATCTCACTCAATGTGTATTTCCTAAATTAATTTAATTTCTACTCTCTGTATCTTTTAAGTCATCCTAAATTCTTCTTGCTTCCATCAGAAATCAAAACCTACATTCTGAAGCCATTGTAATCCTGATACTGCGACCCAGAGCTCATTTTTTTCCTCTGGCAGCTTCCAGTTTTCACTGGGATAGGAAAATTAACTTCATATGTAGATAAAAGTATCTGGAAAGACAGCATTTAGTTTCTCCCTTGGTTCTCAAATCTAATAGGAATGTAGTGATCATCTGTTCAAGATGAATCACTTTTCTCCACAGGAGAGAAACTCAAGCAGTGCTGTGTGAAGCAGAGTCCTTCTCAATTCACCAGAGATCCTCGCTCAGGTCTAACATTCGTTTGAGTGTTTTTTTCTACCCACTCATTTCCCAGTGTGTGAACTGCTTATCAGAAGGAGCTGAGGCAGAGCAGAGGTATCAGAAGACATTCAGACAGGCAGAGATGAAGCTGGCTGTGTGTGACAGCAAACATCACACGACAAGACGGTGGGCATTAGTCACCGTGAGAACAGAAAAGCCGTACAGCACCAGAAGACAACCAACTTTGGTCCAAAGAACTGAAAAAGGGGAGGATGTGAGCAGATAAAACATTTTCTGGGAATCTGCTTCCAGACTCGCAGGAACTCTTGCTGTATGCTTGTCTTGCACCGATAGCACCTCATTGGAGCCAGTGACTTAATGAGAAGGACCACACAAGTGACACTAAATGAAGCAGCAATGTTGCGAAGCAGAAACGATGTGATGACTCACAGTGGCCTACTTGGCTGTTTCAGGATTGGAATTTTTCTGAGAGGCTTAGGCTGCTCACTGGGAAGTGTTGAAATTAAATTAGAGTTAAAGTAAACATCCCAGCCTCCCCCACTCTGTTTTTCACAGTAATGTAGAAGATAGCACATTACTGACCAAGTGCTAAATGTTTGGTACTGCATCTTTGTTATTGGTTTTCAGATAGCTTGTGAAAATGAATCAAAAATGCCATTAGTAGTTCTGGCATAGGCAGTTTGAGAGCTAGGGTGCTTTTTGTGAGCAGCATAATTTGGTGTTAATAGAGTATTGGATGTTGTAAACTACAAAAACAGAATAGATCTGTAATCTTATTAGGAAGAACAGGGAGTGCATACCCAGTCTCTGGTACTGACCATTTTACTGAGATTTTTTGCAGTCCTGATGCAAAATTAGGTTAGATCAAATTAGCAGTACAATGTCCAACACCATCCACAACTGTTTAAATACCTAATCTGAGGTGTAAGTAGGGTTTTTGTACTAGCCTGTAAAACTGAGATCCTCAGAACTCCTGCTTATTCTATAAGCAGACCTAAAACCAGCGAAGATCTTTGTCTGCCTGTTTCTGACAGATCTTTTTAATCAGATAATGCTCCATTTCCAGATGTACCTTGGAGTATTTCTCTCATGACAGCACTGAGCAATTCCCTTCTTAAATGCTGCTCGGATCGACACATTAGGCATTGCTCCACCTAAGGGGCTGGATGTGGAAGGTGGTTTGTAGGTCTGAGGTTGGTGTCTCCACAAGACACAACAGCTCTGGCAGCTTTTATTCATCATGTAAAAGGCTGGCTACGCTGCCTCAGATAGATTGCTCAGTATGTCCAACACATACCAAGAATGCTGAATTTCTTCTCTCTGTGAGGCAGAAGGAGGATGCATTTAATCCAACAGGGCTTTTGAAGGCCAAAAATCCCAGAGGCATGCCCTCCACCAAAATAATATGGCAATATCCATTGACAGGCAGACAGTGGAAACCTGTTGTTAAAAGCAACAGTTGACAGATTATAAATCCTATTCAGGTTCTGGTCTCTCAGCCACAGATGATCCTGGAGCAGGAGCTGGTGCTTGGACGTCTCCCTCCAGCAATGCATGTCTGGTTTTGCACAGAGAGATGGCAAGCATCTCGTCTGTAAGGACTTGAAGTAGCGGACTGTTTTGCTTATGCGTGCTGCCCAAAATGCACTGTGGAATCTGCTTCAATACAATCAGCTCTAGATTTAAAAATGCCTGCTTTCTCACACTAAAACAAATGTGTTCTATGTATTGGGAAGAAGAAGGTTAGGACTGAGGAAACTGAATTAGAGAAGCAGGTAGCAGAGCAGAAAGAGTGCATTGATCAAACCAGCAAATCTACAACTAACTCGCGATTACACTCAGACTGCCCACCGCTTGACTGCCCAAACTTCCCACCATCTCCTAGGATTTGTAAACAAGTGTGGGGTTTTATACAGAAATGTAGAAACAGAAACATGTTGAAGCTCTCAGCAAATTCCAGGACTCAGAGATTTGACACAGGATCTAAGAGAAGTGGAGCCCCGGTCTCACATTCATCTTACAAGACCAAGTTCCCAGCTGGCGTATCCTGGCGCAAATCCAGTGAAAGCTGATGTATCCCAGCTGAGAGCCTCTTTTCCTGAATAAGTTTCCCTGTGCATTTTATAACACCGCTCAGCCTGATTCCCTGCAACATTGCCTCCAGTGCCCTATCTGACTCATTTCTAAGTATAAGTCCAGATGAGATGTTGAATACATCCTTGGCTCAGTTGCTGTTGCTTTCCCCTAACCGCTGATATTCACTTGAAATGATGCAATTTCTTATTTGAGAGTAATTTCAGAACTCCCTCCTTCTCATACAATAATTGCTATATTTCATGTCCTGATAACAAAAGAATTAAAATAAGTAAATGTCATTTTTACCCTGCTATGAGTGCTTATAATGCTTGTTATGGGCAAAAAGGGAACACACCACAGAGATAAAGCCAAGAATTTATTCTTATTATAATTGAAATCCTCACTGTCTTAATAGTAAATCTAAAAGATTATAGCTAGATTAAATTATTGCAGAAAAATAAAGGAAAATAAAATAAAGAATATTATTACATAAAAATCTCAGTTACAAAATACAGTAATACTGTTTCAATATGATAAGCTTTATTTTTCCTCCTTGCCTTTCTGATTTTTTGATTCACCTTGGGGAGTTATTTTGCACGTTTTCTAACATGCTCTTACACCCTGCTCTTTCTTCATTGGTCTGCTAGCCCATGTTACATACAAATTCATTGCATATGGTGAGTTTTACCTGTCTTAAACCCTGTTGCTTGTTCTCTTTGTTACCCCAGAAGTGGTTTTGTCCTGCTCCTGGGCTGCGTTTCTTTAACTGACAAAGGATGGGCTGTTCTTAGCAGTGGCATCTCCAATGCCAGCTTCTGCCTCATCTCGTACTACCCCATGACTTTTCCTCTACGCCGCATCTTCTGTCTCCACTGGTCTCCTACCGTGCCTGCACTCCTCTGCACCACACCATACATCATAAATTTCTTCACTGCATTAGAGTAATAAATATCTCATTCTTCACAAAATAACTGCCTCTTACTACCACCTTATATAGACACTGCAGTTACACTATACAAAGATAAGCAAAAGTAAGACAAATTTGCCATAGCCACGTGATCATTAGAAAAATCGCTGTTACAGCTAAACCAAGATAAAACAAAGCTCCAGGCAGGCCAAGACAAAATGAAGCAAACCAAACCTGACATGCCTCAGTCCTGCAGCCTTGCAAATGCACGAAAAAGCCTATGGACTGTTACTAGCCATAGCAATACTATATTTCCTGGGCTACAGGGCTACAATAAATATAATTTCAGAAGGGGAAAGCACTGTCAATAGTAATGGCTAAGTTTTCAGAGAGAAACATGATTCTCAAGCTAATAATAAATCTTTAACATTAAGCCTTTTCCTCACTGTAAGCTGCAAGGCTTGTCTGTTAACAGAGATGGTAAATAATTCCCTTTTTCATTATTAACTTGAAAGTATTTATAGCCTGTGATCATCTGTCTCACATGGGTGTGCTCTGTTTCCAGAGTAAATAAATTTAAAGTCCTTAATCTCTGCTCAGACTTTTTTTTGGTGTCATTTTTGTTTTCCTTGTTTTGAATAATTTGGGTACTCACTGTGAAGAGCACATAACTGCATCGTTTTGATTTTGTTTCTTTCAACAGCTTTATAGCCCCAGGAATATTTATAATTTAGCTGCTTTCTAGAAGGAAACCATTTATATGAACCAATTGACAATAGCTTCTTCAATGCCCCTGCTCTCAGAGAATAACCTTACAATAACTTTCCTTTCCACCAACAGACACCTAGATATGTCAGGATTTCATGCTGTGCCTCCTGCCCGTTTCAATTATTATTTCTCTGATAATGTGCTTTTCTCTTTCAGCATCATTTCCACTGTATCTTCCTGCCAGTCTTCATTACGCTTACTGCTTTACAAGGTGGGACCCAAGCACACCGCTGCTGTGAGGAGCCGGAGAGGAGCAAAGATCGGCGTAAGTTCCTAAACACTTCACTACTCCCAGTTTTCAGCATCCCTGATAGACAGTTTGAAAATCTTCTATCTCTCAGACTGTCCCAGTGCCTTCTGCCAAAAGGCTTTTTTTAAGGCATAGGCAAAGAACTGGCCTCCTCTCCAAAGTGTTGGCGAGGCGCCCATCAATTCTGACCAGTTTTGGATCAAACTCCATTGAAAAGCTTTTCCATAAACGCTTACTTTAAGTGTTGTGTTTATAGTCAGATAAAAATTTATAAATTTCTAATTAAAAATAAAAGATTTTTTTTTTCCCCTCCAGTCTAAATGGCACCTGAATGAATTTAAAATTGTATAACCCCATCAAATTATTAAGCCAATTAAAGTGAGGCATTGAGGTTTTAAGCAGCCTAATTTTTTGCAGTGTTGTTAACGACAGTATATTAACTGGCTCCTGAGATGACAGGAGAAAATTTTCTGTGTTTACTTATGTCACTTTGCTACGTTATGAAGTGCTCCTCTGGTAGTCTGCTCAGGATGAGTATCTTATACACTTACCATAACAACACTTGCACAAATTACAGTAATTCCATCAAAATACTGAATTAATACCTGATTACCTTGCATAAACTGACTTCTGTGTATTGAAAATGTGTATGCACACTAAATTTTGACACTGATTTGAACAGAAGATGTGACCATGTGGGTTAAGAGAAGATTGCCGTATGCCTTGATATAAATGTAGTAGTGATGTCCCATCTGACCAGCTGAATTCCCCTCTCTCTTCATTTATGTTGATGTATTTGACATTGATACTTAATTGTTGAATAGGTGAAAGCACTGAAATGATTTTTTAACCTCCAGCTTTCCTGCAAGATAAGCCCTGATCTTCAGTTACCTCTATGAAGATGGGTCCCCAGACTCAACATATCCATTGGGAAAGACAAATAGCATAACAGAGACAATAAATACTCTGTCAGAAAACCTGCACATTTCACCTTAGCACAGAAGTTTTAGAGTTTAATTTCTCTGAAGCTGTGTAACGAAAAAAAGATGACATTAGTCATTTTTGCGAGTGCTTGGAGGTGTAAGTTCATACTCATTACACACTGGTCTCACATTTGGGGGAAGCCAGCACAGTTCATACCGAAGCCTGCACAGTGTCTATTTGGCGTCAAATTTGCAGACATAAAAGGCTAATACACTGGCATGACTTTTGTTCAGTTCAGCAGAAGTTTGAGTGCAGGCAGAAAGATAAGACCTGAAAGAAGCGATAATTCACTAACTTGACCCTGCCAGTCACCCCTGTCAGTAAACAAGATCTTACTTCCCTTTAAACTTGAAGATGAGGGTAGTCTGAGTTTGTTCCTGTCTGCGTATTACACACGACATGGTTGTGTTGATTTCCAGTTGTCCCTGGCAAAGAGAAAAAAGCTCTTCAAGGACCTTTTCTGACCTGGAAGAAATGACCACAGCTCAGTGGAGAGGGAAACTTATTTTCAACTTGCTCAGCTGCAAAAAGCATCAAACCACCACTAACAGTTTTGAAATAAAAGTAGCCATAAAGGCTTATAGAAGAAAACAAAACAACCCTCAACAAAACTCATAAAAACTTCCCCTGCTCCTGTTTCGTTGTAGTGAAACCAGACTGGAGGGTGACACGAAGTACACATCTCTGATGTTCTTCCTTTACAAAATGTTAAGTGCAGAGAAAGCTTGTATTTAACAAAATTCAGGAAGTGTTTGCACTTTAGACCTGTCGACAATCTCAAACAAACTAAGAGCAATACTGCAGGAGCACAGTTTTACTGCTTTTTCTTTTTCCCTATCCACTTTCCCACAAACGTACTTTCTCACCAACTTCACTTGCCTTGTTTGCTTCTGAAAACATGTCAACGCTTCAACCTGTAGTGTAATCCTTGGAAAACATCAAATTTTGTGAAAACTGCAAGCTCTGCCCAGCTTGAGTCTCAAAAATAATCCAATTACTTAGGAAATGTCAAGTATTTCAAATCACAGATCAAACCCTCTTCAAAAAGTAGAACACAAGCAAAAACACTGCAAACGTGAGAACGGAGAACATGGCTCATTCAGAAATGATGAAACAGCAGCAGCACTTAACAGGAGTAATGGCTCAATTAATCAGCTGGGTAAAGCAATTGGTTTACGGGACAGGCAGCTGAAAACTGTTTACAAGAATATAATGTCCCCAACAATCCGCTGCTCATCAGCAAAGGGCACCAACCACATGTTACAACAGTCAGTCACGAATTTCTAGACCAATGTTAAACAGTGAAATGAAAATATGTCTTTAAAACTATTTTGCTCTATTTGGAGGGAACAATTAACAACATAAAGACCTCTCAACCAGCAAGATGTCACCTATTTAAATTTATGAAATGGGAAAACAAATTTTCCCATCTTAAAAAAGAAGTTGTGATAAAGCAAATCAAGTAGAAATATAATAAAAGAACAAAAATCTACTTAAATTGAGCTCTCTACAAAATAATCTATATAAAATATATCTTATCCTTCAGCTAATGTGAACTACATGCATGTATTGGGCCTTTCTGAAACCCAATCAATCATACGACTTTGACACTCGGAAGAGAGTTGGTCTCAGGATTATGTTTCAAAGGTGATTCCTGCAACTATTTGAAAACTGTAAAAGCTTTTGACTTCATGGAGGCCTAAGATTTAACTCAAATCATTACTTCTTGGGTGTTCTCATCTTGCTTTTTCTTGGTTTTTTTGCACTTAGGTCCAGTTGGTAATCTCTCATCTGTCCTTCTCCTCCCCATTTCTTTCCCCTTTATCTATTTAGTAAAGGTTTCTCACCACTGTGTCCAAGTCAAATCTAGGTAAAGCGGGTCAACAGTGGTGGAGTTCTTAGAGGACCTGATGGAAAACATTATCTTTTTCTCAAGTTAAAGAAAGTTGCGCCAGTAGGAATTCCTTCATATTATGAACTCTGTTTTGTTTATGGTGCATAAGTTTATTAGGAAAAAAAAGTTTTCCAGCTTTGTCCGAAGGTCATCCAGGCTGCGTTAATTTAATAATCAGCTTTGGGAAATTCATTTTCTAACCAGATTCTTTAACTGAAAAAACTTTGTCTTTGTCTCTCCTAGGCTGCATTCTGAGTCTTATGGGTAACAATTCTGCATAAGAAAACTACAGTAAAAACCATGCAGTATATGCTGGCAGTTCATGCATTATACATGGAAAAAATAGCATTGAATTCTGATATCTTTCCTTAACTGAAGGAGTCTTATTCTATCATGGGGCAAGAGACTCTTCAATTCCAATTTAAGGGAACCTGTTTAGAGAAAATGTGTTTTCCATCTACAGCGGTTCTCCTTCAACCTGCTGAAGCCAAGCTATATAACCAGTACGGATGTGCAAATTCAGTTTGAATAATTAACTGCAGCAGATGATGACCCTGTATTACAATCACTGTAGTCACTAAGTGCAAAAGTTCATAGTAATAATAATTCAGAAGCACTTTAGGGAAATTTGATTCCCTGCCAGAGCTGCACACAAGGAGGAGAGGAGTATCTCTGAAGTCTCTGAGCCAGTCACAGATCTGTAGAACTTGGGTTAATAAAATACTCAGCGCTCTCAGGCAGGACCTGTTGTTCTTGAAATCTTGGCTCTGATGCATATTACAGGTAAACATCTCTAATTTCACCAGAAAAGAACAATTCTGAAAGGGCCACTGGGGGCAGGTGGTATACATGTCTCTAAACAAACTCTGTCCCTTCTCTGATCTGACTTCTGTACTAAGGGAGAAGCACAAATCTGGTAAAATTCAGATGGGAATTAGGAGTAAGATTAGGCTTCCTCCATTCCACTAAAACGATTAAGTCACTGGAGAACCTGGCCTTCTCAGACAAGTAGGAAAGGAACCACACACTGAAGAATTCAGGGAAAAAATATAATTATCAAATGTAAGTTGGTGTTAGTAAAATCTAAAACAGCTACTTAGAACTCTGTAATCATATTGATAAATCCCTGGTGCTTGTGATCAAAGCTATGTTAAAACACACCATGCAAAGCTGTACCCTATATAATACTCTTACTTAATGCTACCAGCTATTTACAAATTAATTTTCTTCATATTAGTGTCATTTCCATTTGCAATAGGCTCTACTGTGGGGACACACAGACTTTTATAAGTTGGTATGCCCCAGAACTGAAAAGTTCTGGGATGAGAATGTGAAGACTGAAATGGTAGAGTTGTGCCATGTGCGTTGAGAGCAGCAGCGTAGTGCCAGCAAGAGAAGAGACAGATCTTGTCTGTTATTACCACCATTTAATGACTAGGGTGATCAAAATACTTAAACCTTATGTCTATCAGTATTTTGGTATTATATTGTCTGTATTATGTACATAAAAGTAGCGCTAGCAATATATTATATTGTTAGTACCGTTATTGTCGTACCATCATTGAAATTAAGAATACCATCATGGAAATTAAGAATAATTTTGCAATGATAGACAAATCCAATAATTTATGTGGAGGACTGTGTCATTAAAGGCAGGGGAAAAACAAAAATAGTAATGAATTAAAAATGAAATAGTTTTCTTGCTTTTCAAGTCTTTAAAAATCATTCTGCACACAACCACACAAATTGACCTAATTACAATTTATTTACTTTTTTTTATTCAGTTTCTTTATTCAGTTTTTGAATAACAAACGTACTGTATGCTGTTACTAAAGACATCACTTACATGCTGTAATTGTGCAAGAAGTTATTTAGACCTAAATAAAGTAAGTCCCTGTATTGGGACATTTGAAGACAAGCAGACATAATCGTTTTCCAAAATTCACTTGCATAGACAAAAGTAATATATGATATGAAAACGTATTACTATTCTTTTCTTACTAAACTTCCCATGCATAAAATCTCTTTAAAATAATGTTGTGCACAGATATTCAATAAAAAGTTTGTGTAATGGTATTCTGGTCCATAAGTTTTGTTAATCATTGGCTTTCACTTCATCTTTGATGATTTTTTGTTCATTTGTTGTTTGGTTTGTGTGACGGGTCACCAAAATTAGCTGTTGCCATAGCTACTGTCAATCTCTCATATTCGTCTTTCAGGTATAAAACTTGAAGATGTGAGCATTAATCCACACTTTAAAAGGGGTGGGCTTCTTGGTAATCCAATTCACTTCTTACAATTATGGATAGAATTGCATTGATTTTGACGACATTGCCAACACATAATAGTGTGGAAATTGACTCCAATGCTGAACTTTCCACTCCAGAGTGAGGAAGCACCAGAAGCATATTGCTACTTTTACTGAATTTCTTTTCCAAGTGACTTTTAAAATGAATCACACTAAACTATGAAAAAAACTCATTTTATTTTGAGCTGAGAAAGGGCTTCATTCACTAACCCCTGGCTTGAACACTTTTTACACTGGCTGCTATAATTTGACCTCATACGTGAGATCACTTTATTGACTTAGAGATTGTGCTGTGACAGAAAATGGCAAAGGTAACGCTTGGGAAATGAGGATAAATGGAGAACATACCCTGTGAGCTGTTAAAGAGAACTGAAGTAGGTAAAAGAAGAGGATGGGAAGGAGAGTTGAAGGGAAGGGAGGAAATAATGTTAGTGAAATGTTACAGCCATAAACAGAGCATAGCTAGAACCGTTAAAATAAATAGCAGTATTCATTCATGTTGGCAATGAATCCCAGCCAAACTAAACAGCTCTAAGACCTTTAATCTTGATCTCTGTGGCACCACCTTGTTCTCCTCTCCAGCCTACAACTGCAACGCATCAAGCCTCCCTGGAAATTCACAGCTGCATTACGTCTGTCCAGCCTTCATCTTTCTCTGGACAAACATTTCTTTCAAAATTCAAAACACATCAAAGTCATCATTCAGGGCCCTGAGAGCCTTCTTTGTTTTCCTGTGCTTATTTGCACATGTTTGGCTGTGCGAAGGGTGCTAGTTTTCATTCACTGAAGATACTTTGTGAAATACAGAGCGCACAATCTATTCCATTGTAATGTGTTATGAGATATAGCAAGGACCAAATAAACACAGTTGGTTCTTCTCTTTTTATTTTTATTTTTCCTGTGAGACACGCACATTAGATATGCTAACATCTTCAAGGCTTTTTATTACCTTCCCTTTCACAGGTGTTCTTGGAATGAGAGAGAAGACTAGTATGCCTGTGTTTCTACTAGGAGTGGTGACTCTGGGGTGGGTAATGAAGCAAAAAATAAGTCAAGAGCCTCCAGTCACTCACTGGACATCAACATCCATAACAACTCACAGTTGAGTACCCTGACATTACAATGTGAATTTCACTGTAGTTGGTGCTACAGTGAACAACATCAGAAACTCGTGTGAGACTGAGAATCCAGCTGAGAACTGACTACATTCTTTTTTCTTTTACTGAGGTTTCTTTTAGACTCACTGAGATTGCTCCAAACTCAACTGATTTATTGCTGTGGTTTAAATAATTTCAATGCCATTCTCTTCACTTAATCTCTTGCATCCTAAGTTTCCCACATTGTCTAAGTCACTCCCATTGTTATGTTCTAATTTCTCCAAATTCTTCATTATGTTCTGTTGTCAACAAATTGATGTGCACTGGTAGAGAAATCAGTACACAATGGTTTGTTCCGTGTTTAGCTTTTTTGAGGTGCCAATAGAAGCCTATGCAGTAAGCTAGGAATGAGGTCAAGCAGCACAGACTGGAATATTTCTATTAGTTACGAAATAAACTTTATTATTGATAATAACTCTTAAGTTCATGTAGGCTCTATCCAGATGATGTACTGCCACACTCCATAAAAAAAGTATAGCTAAAGAATTAAGAGCCAATGTATTATTTATATTTGAATTACATTTCTGCATGATATTCAACCAGTCAGATCACTTCTGTTCCTCACACTACATATATTGGCTTTTTTGAAAGCTTCTCAAATGACTCTGCTTACTTCACTCTCATTAGAATTTAATCTGTGGTAGTCCTGCTAATTCAGTGTTATAGTTGACTGCCAAGTCAGAAAAAAATTGCTTGTGAAGCTGGTTTGGTCCCCCCCCCCATGCTCTTTAAATCAAGAAGTACAAGCAATGTATGATCCACATCTAAAGTAAAGGATCTATTCCTACTCTCTGTCAGAGCATTCTATGTTTTTACTGCCATGGCCTAGGGTGAAAAGGATCCCAAATGACCAAGGAAGTAGTGAAGATTTCTGGCCCCATGTCAAGATGGGTTGGAAGTTTGGTCTGGGTCCGCCACCAAAGTAGCAAAGCAAATTTCACTGGTATATCAGCTGATTTTTCAAGTGCAAATGATTAACGTTTCTGGAGACTACTTAGCAGCAAATGAAACACCACAAATCACGTTCCTTTTTTAGAGGCAATTTGAAAGAGTTCAGAACAAACTCTTCAAAAGAGGACAGTCATAATTTTACGAACAGGATCAATTCAAACCCAAGCCCTGAAATTCAAGAGCACAAGTTTAAGGTGCTTGTGTTATTGCAGCCACATATTATCAGGCATTGCTTTCCTCTTAAAGTGTATGTTTTATTCCTTCTTTTGATTATATCTAAGAATTCAACCGTTCAATGTAATCTTTTTACCTGTGATAAGATAGACATTTAATAAACAAGCAAGCACAGTGGTCTTTTAAACAAAGTTGGGAAGCAAGTAAAATTTACAGACGTGAAACCACATGGCCCTGAGCCAACTGCATGGTCTTCACACACTTTACTGAACGTGCAATTTCTTCTTGCATCCAAATACAAGTTCAACATTTAGAGCTTCATTGGATTTGGATTGTGAATACAGAACGCGAAGCGATGCACAAACTACTTTCAAGAAATCCAACCCTGAAGCTGTGAAATTCCTGATCCCCTTTCCTTACAATTTCTCAAGCATGAGAAAACATCACTAACTGGGAGTGTCTAACAAAGTCAAATGAATTAACTGGGAACAGACAACTATCACGGGAGTGAAATTACTCCAAGACATTTTTGTGGAGCATATTAAAAGGAGAACTCATGGAAAAGCAGGAGCTTGAAAAGAAACCACCTCAGTCTCTAAATTAATGGGCCTCTGTAGTCAAACTAAACTGTTTCACTTACTTCCGCGGGGGCATCTGCAGATACTATGGACTATGCCAGGAGAAGACTTTAAAGTCTGCTAGGGACCTCCTAGATCATGAGAAACCTTTTCAAATCAGTATGGGAAAAAGTTGGAAGTTAAGCAAAAAACCACAGAAAGATAACCACGCTTTATATCCCGTCTCATGGAAACTATCCTCCTCGTGATAAGAGCTGCACTGCCCCTGTTCCCAGGACTCTGCTGCTCTCTTGATTGCTGTTTTGGCAGACACAGGTCCAGCAAGAGAAAAGTCACTTTTCTGCACTCCCGCTGCATCAAACCCAATGGCATTAAACCCCAAGGTTTACCTAAATGGTTAAAATGGTTCTCAGACCGTATTTGAACTCTTCAGCTGTCTTCTTGTTTAGAAGAATACTTTATGAATTTTGAAGAGGAAAGGGCTCTGTGGGGCCCAGTTCTTATTTTTCTTATTTATTACTCAGATAAGTGTCTTATGATTTTAGGATTTGATGCTTGTATGTAGTACTTCATCATTAGTATTGCACATGTCAGTCTTCATGGGACAGGTCTCCAGTGTGCCATTTTCTGTGAAATATGAGTGTGAAAAGAAAGGAATTATAATTGTTTTGAAGGATGGTTGTTCCAGTGAACCGTCGGTTCTTGTTTAAAGGGAAGTTTTTAAAGGTTAGTTTTACTTACTTACATAGCTCTTTTTTCTAATGTAACTTTGAGTGATCAAACTTATTTTAGTTTTCATAATTAAGAAAGGAATAATTAAAAGATTAAAAATGTTTCTGGTAAACAGCTGCCAGATGGGCTAAAAATTGTTGCAGAGGATCATTTTTCAAACATCTGTCTCACTTAATCTTGACCTTTACAAGAGGAGAGAACACACTGCTGAAAAGGATTGAAGTTGTTATTCTGCATCAGTTAATTGAGTGAAATAATTGGACACATTTGCAGACTATAGGGAAGAGCGAAGTCTTGTGATGAATATGTGTTATTGTCAGGGCTACTTTTTTCAAAAGAACTTCATTAAAAAGTTGCTTTCTGAGTTAAAAGGCTGGCAACATAATTATTTGGAAAGACCTACAAACCCAGTTCAAGCCACAGAGGTTCAAAATGCAGGTAACAATCCCCTACACCTTTCCTCTCTTAAAGTACATTTCAGCTTTTTATGGCTCAACATTTCAGGCTTTTTAACACACAGGAAAAAAAAAATTACTGTTCTGTCTTACTCCATGGATTTCCTGTTTCTTCACAAGAATTGAAAGAGGAGAGATTTAAGTGTCTCTATAAGCCCTGCACTTCACCACATACAGCCCATGTGTTAAATAAAAACTTATTAAATCCTATGTGAATGGCCTCAATAAAAACGCACATGGTGTTAGATCTGTATAATGTGATCTCACCTGTGTCTTTGTTGGGTTTTCCCTAAATTTCCCACAATCTACTCAGTAGAAGCGACCTAATTTTCCTTTCCTTTCTCGTTGTGCAACATAATTGCAATGATCCAGCTGCTCACCAGAAGTAAAGGAGCTAATGATCTGGTGCTTAGGGGTTATGTATATCACCTGTGTAGCGTACCCTCTGTGGCAAGACAGACAGAGGCTTGGGATGGCCAGCTAATCTCTGACTATGCAAGTATTGTGTTTGCTAGGTTCTCTCCCCCTTGTCTTAATATTTCAGATAACCTACGTAGGCCTGAGATGCATTCAGAAGAAAACCTCCATGTAAAAACTTAAGAAAGGTATACCAGGTGAGATGGTTTCTTTGTCTTTGTCTCTAAATGTTTTATTGAAATATATGATAGCAGGTCTAAGAGTACCATCTCACAAAAATAACAAGAAAGTTTCTGATTCAGATCTACATATCCCTTTGTTCTTCTCCAGTAAATGTCACATCTTTCTGATGAGGCCAGTGGAGTGAGAAATTAGCCTGCATAGTTTACATTCAACTATGTTTAAAGACATTTCTTCTTTGGAAGGAATTCACAGCAGTCTGAAAACCTGCTTTCATAAAGGTTTAGAGAACCTCTTCCAGCCTTTGTCTGATGAGCTGCCACAAGACTTAATTCAAAGCTCATTGATCCCAATGACACCTCTTCTGTGGACTTTAATGTGTGCTGGATTGACTTCATGGGTCTTAATGACATTATATGAAAAAATTTAAATCGTTCACATGAATAATCATTTCTAATGCTTGAAATCATGATATGCAGTAATGCAAAGCATAAATTGCTTAATAAAATTTTTTTCTATGATCCATACTAGATATTTTATAGGCAGATGGACAGCATTCATAGTCTTGGAGACATATGGAAACAGATTATGTCTGCCTCTTTGGACAAGTGATAAAAATGAGACTATAACAAAGACATGCATATTGAAACTACTAACTACACATTCAGAACATTGTCACTGAAGGAACTTAAAAGGGTTTGATTTGTATGTTTTCTTACCCGTTCAATAGCTTCTCCTAACATCTATTACAAGCTGATGTCTAGGAATATTGATCCGAACAGATCTTATTGTTAGGAGGATTTGATGTACTTAAACATCTAAAGATTTTGTTCTTAGCACACTTTTATCCCAGTTATTTCTTCCACAATTTCTGCTCTGTGATAGCCTGCAAGTTCATTTATTTTTAAGTATTTGGGTTAATTTGGGGGGTTTGATCTGTACTATTTTTCTGTTAGATGACATTAAAGGGTCCCGTCCAGATAGATACTCTTAAAGGCCGTACAACCTTTGCTGTGGACTTCACCAAATACTGTATTTGGCTTGAGTAGTCAGAGTCCTCTTTCATGGTTTATCTTAACTCTAAAGCTGTGAGCATGAGGTAACTTGCTGAGCTGTAGTAACTCCATCATTGGCTGTGTAAGCATAGAGACAAGTAGTTGACGAGTGAGCCCACAAATATGATTTCTTTCATGTATATGTTCCTAGATGATGTTTGCTCATCATTTGAGACACAATCAACTTCATGACATAATTGTTTTGAAAACAATATAATAAATGTTTGGGAAATAGAATACGTACTGTCTCTTAATGTGACTACACAGTTTAGTTGAACATAAACACAGCCTGTTGAAGTGTTTAGGTAGGAGTTCCTCAATCCTTACTTTTGGAGCTTCTGGAACAGAGAGGCTTAGAGCTTTTTACCCAGTCTAATCATCTGACTGATTAGTACTGATCCTATAATTTGAAGATGCTTCAGTTAGTTTAAGAGCTATGTATGGTGAAATTCATTTTGATACCATCTACTTTCTCCCTGCAGTTGTATGAAAAGTGGAAGTTGTATGTTTCTTGGTGATTTTCTACCTTCTGGCTCTTCTGAAAACTCCAGATTTCAAACAGAGCCACCTAAAAAATAAAATACATTTCCTACATGTGCAAAGCATAATATTATAATCAGGTGCTGCGTTGTCAGTTTTGGTGTGTGATTATACAGCCTAAATTAATTAATTTCTTGATAATTATTTTCTTTAAGGTGAGAAGACAGGTAACAATTTCAGGGTGATTTTCATTTAACTTTAATCTGAAAGTAAGCTATCTATGTCCTAAGTTCACAGTCAGAGACTTCTTTACAGTGGATAAAAAGAAATTGATGAAGTCTGGGTTAGCTTTTCTGGTTAGGAATTTAGCCTGACTTTAAAATGTTTTGCAAGGCATTGTCTTATGTAGTGTCATGCCTAGATTTTTCTATTTTGATTATTTTATGGACTGTTCTGTATGAATTTACCTTTAAATGTGTAGTGGACTAACAGGGGTTGAGACACATATCCTCAAGCTAAAATAGTTGGATATGAAATAGTACCCCCTGCATTCTTTCCCAGCTAAACAACAGTATCAAAAATAAGGTAGTTTCCCAGTTCTTAACATCAGGAGGTACGCCAAAGTGTGATAATGAAATAAATTTAAGAGCAATGAGTATATGTCAAAGCTGACAGCACCAGGTAGCTCTTTGTTGGTTTGGTTTGGGTTGGGTTTTTTTGGTTAGTCCCTTGGAAGCCTTGTTTCGTTAGAGATAAATGAGAAACACGGTGCCTGTGTTACCACTGCCTCCTTCTTCTACCTCCTATCTCTTGAATATTTTCAAGTTACCTTTACCTTTATTTTCAGTACAATGTGAAAGGATGTCTGCACTTAAGAACAATCCATGTGTACAGTGGGGGAATCTCTGGATTATGATCTTCCCCATCTGGATCAAAGATATTATTGAGAAAATATCTATTTTGTAGACTTGTTTTGGAAGCAATCATTCCTACCAAGTCACAATTCCATGTTCTCCTGAACAGGTTTTCAAGAAAATGTGCACATCATATTTGGAAATCACCGCAAATATGAACTTAGATTATATCTCTTGAACAGTGTGAAGACATTTTTCTGCCTAAGGCAACAATATTTTGGTACCTAATTAAACAAAATGATGGTATGTTAAAGTAAACATAATCAGGAATAAAACACATAGATAAAAATACTTATTCCTAAAATATCTCCTAGCTATTTTTGAAGCCGCCAATTGCAGTAGTGTATGTGCTGCTTAATGCATAGCACTACAAAGAAAAAAGTCTAATTTAGACCTAGCTGTGAAGTTCCTGAATGTTGGGGTTTTTTTTGCTTTGTGTGTACTAATATTCTTGCAGCGCTCATCTTAACTGGCCTCCAACTGTTTTCTGTAAACTCGGAGTTCGTTTTGGAATAAAGCAGCAGTCTGCCTATTAACCTCTTCTCCCCTTGGCTACGCTTCCAACATATCTTATCCTTGGGATTTTGACATTGTTCTGTCTCTGTCCAGATCAACCGGCTCTCTGGTGTGTAATGTGTCCATTTCTTAGCACCTATCTGAACACACTCTTAATTTTATTAGCATCAGAGTAAAGGGTTCCAGACATCCCCAGACACAGGATTTCAATGGTCTAATTTTGAACCTTTCAGTATCAGTGAGTTGGATTTTTCTATTCCAAGTGACAAGAGAAGGAGGAGAATTATGAGCACCAGTTTATGGTCCTGTAACTAAAATAAGTATCTTCTCACTGAGACCCATTTAAGTCTTACAGGTAAATTTTTGTTCCCCCAGAAGAATTCAGACAGACAGAAGTGGTGAAGAGAAGTGCAGACTTGCTGCTAATAACGTTCTAGACTTTCTACTACTTTTGTGAGTGAAACTATTATTGGAAATCTGACAAATTTTTAAATGGCAGATTGGTAGCTAGTATGGTGCAATGCAATAACAGAAGTTCATTAGAAGTGGAACACCTTGGTCATAAAAGTCTCAACTTTTTCCTGAAATGAACAAAGTAATGATTGAGAGGCAATTTGAAAGTTTCATTTTAAGTATTAAATACTATTTGAAGTACAATCTTTTTCTTTTTTTTCCCCGCAGTACTAATATCCTCGTTTGTTTTAATGGTATACCTTTATCTTTAGCAAATGAAATGCTGCCTTCAGGAATGGACAGGCTGTGGCTTTACTCCCTACAGAAGTAGGGAGGATGAAAGAAGAAATAAAATGATGTCATAGATTTTTATGTTCTTTACCTTAATAAATGACCAAACAGTGATTTGATACTTTTTGGGGGGGCGGGGAGGGGGGGCAGAAATCCAAAGCCTGTTTTCAAAAATTTGGAGAAGTTTAAGTGCTTTGAAAATCAGACAACTTTATGTAGGGGCTTAATTAAAGATTCACTGCCTTTGGCAGTCTGACACAAAGGTGCTGGTGATGAGTCAGAATATCAAGCCAGCTACAAACACTTTCTTATCCTCACCTTGCTTATGCTGTGTGACAGTGTTCACTGACTGTCATGACTGCTGCAAAGGCTTCCTTTTTGCAAATCAATTGCTGAATATGAAAGCAATTGCCACAAATAGATGTAGTCAATTAGCACAAGAGGATGGAGGTGTTTGAGCTAGAAGTTGCTAGATGATGCATTTCCATGACACATGTTGTTTCTCACTCTGCACCAGCAAATATCCCCTAGCCGTGTAAAAGACCTATGTGATACGGGAGCTGTTGTTATCTAAAACAGGATAATGAAAAAGGAGTCCCTACCCTGATGTTGGTATGTGCTGCCCCTGGTATTTCTTATTGCTGCTATAAAAGGGACCATATGTTCCATTGTCATTATTTCAAATGTGCTTACAATGAACAGAGCACACAAGGACATGTTAAAACGTGTTTCAACAGAAGTTGTTATTAGAGCAGACTCAAGAACCTGTAGCATAACACAAATCCTTAATATCAAATTAAATAGCACACCTAGCTTAGATCTGCTAACATATATTCTAATATACTATATGATTTCATCAGAAATATGAGTAACCTTAAGTGTGAGGTTGTTTATTACTCAATCCCACAGAATTGTGTCTTTGCTCTTGTCATGAGCATCCCATGGTTTCCAAGTACAACTGGTCTGTGAGCGATTTCCCAACCAAGCATTAAAGAAATGGGGGGGGGGGGGCATTAGGGTATGTTTAAAAGCACAATCTAGAGTGAAATCTACTGCAATTTAATTGTCTTACTGTTCTTATGTCTAATTTGCTGCGTAGTGGTACAATCTGTTTCTTAAACTAATGAGTTTTAATGTAAAATGTAGGTTAATCCTGAGAGGTAAGCAGCGCTCATTTGTTAGGCAAATGCGGTTCACAGTCTGAACAGCTATTCATGATTGAGTTGTGCTATTGTGTATTACTTGCATTAAACACAGAATGCTTGTTTCTTTCTTTTGCTTTTCCTGAATTAAATCATTTGACTTCATTAATTTTATCCTTGATGGCCAGTAGTTTCCAGCAAGAACTGTACTAATACTCTGATAAATACCACTGTAACACTGCAACACGCACATCACAGTTTTATTTTAGGATAATTGCCACCTCTCCACCAATTATTCAAACAGGATGAACCTTATTGCAATCACTTTTCCCATCAAACTCCAGGTGGGAACCACAAACATGGTAAAATTGTCTTCACTCTGATGTTGCTCTGCCATGGTTTAGACCTACATCTCTGTAGAGCTCTCTGGGAAAAAAAGTGCAACTATTGTATTACTTTTATAAACGACAGTGAAGTACGGTTGATAATGTTTCATTAGCAAATCAAATGTTGAAGTTAAAGGAGAAGTTAATGATAAATTTATATGGGAGGTATATGTATTTAAATATATATTTATATTACCTTAGCAACTGCTGGAGTTGGATGATTTGAAACTTGTGAAAGGGATGAACTCTTCAACAAAACTTACTCAAATCTGAACTCTCACTGCATTTTCATAGCTCCTGATTTTTGATGAGATTTTGATAATCTATAGAAATTACGTTTGGTAGCCAGATCTTAATTCCTG